>NC_141027.1:15312500-15385000 GCF_052040795.2 Danio rerio | reverse complement strand
GGACAAACCCAACCATTGGGTAACACTGCAAAAAAATGTTTCTATTTTAGATTTTTTTGTCTTGTTTCCAGTCCAAATGTCTACAAAATTCTTAAATAAAGAAGCATTTTCTAAGAGTTTTTCCTTAAAATCAAGCAAAATAATCTGCCAATGGGGTGAGCAAAATAATCCTATGCCAGAAGGAAAAACAAGATTATTTTGCTTAACCCACTGGCAGATTATTTTGCTTGTTTTAAGGAAAAACTCACTTCACTTTGACATAATATTTCTCAAAACAAGACTTTATGTTTTGCTTGTCTAGAAAATGTTTGTTTTTTTATTTAAGAATTTTTAGATATTTGGACTAGAAACAGGACAAAAATTATCTAAAACAAGCATTTTTGCAGTGTAATATAAATTTATTGAAAAAAAAAAAAAGCAGCATTGGGTATGTTCATATCTGTCCCAACGTGGTTATGACAGTGTTTCTCAATCCCAGCAAAATATGCAGCGGTTGAGCACGACGAAACTTTGGGTTACGACAAAACTTATAGTTTGGAACAACTTGAGGTTGAGTAACCAGTGAGTAAACATTTCTGGGTGAACTATACCTTTACAAGAAATATTTTGTAGACATTAAGGCATTTCAAAACATTTATTTTCCATGTTGGTCTGACTTGTCAAAGGTAAGAATATGGGCTCGGAAAAAAGCCATTGATGACGGACAAGGAGACTACGCTCTCAGCATTACCCAACCAATACTGGAGTTCTTCGAGAGTTATTACAACACCAGCTATCCACTTTCTAAGTCAGGTACAACCAACTTTATTCTTAAAAAACTTGAAATCATTTTACCTACATTGTAAAAAAATGGCTGTGATTTTAGTAGTGAAAAACTAGAAAGGCTTCAATAAAATACGAAACCTGCTTAACAATAAGTTTCTCTAATACAGTATATACAGTGAATAACGGTAAATTGACATTCCCAGAATTACCTGTATGACACTTCATTCATTCATTTTCCTTCAGCTTAGTCCTTTATTTAACAGGGGTCGCCACAGTGGAATGAACCGCCAACAATTCCAGCATATCCCAATATAACCCATTACTGGGAAACACCCATACATTCGCGCATTCACATACTAGGGTTAATTTAGTTAATTCAATTCACTTATAGTGCATGTCTTTGGACTATGGGGGAAACCGGAGCACCCAGAGGAAACCCACATGAACACAGGGTGAACATGCAAACTCCACACAGAAATGCCAACTGGGCCAGATTATGAGTCTTATGTTACATCTAATTTTGATAAATAATGTTTATTGCATCATTTTATTTTATGTTCATCATGGTGTTTCTATATCTATATCTATATTCTAAGCGCACTTCTATTTATTAGTGTGTTTCTCTGCTGGAGGATAAGCTGTTTGTCATTAGCATCGGTTCCTTGTATGACTTTTCCATCCCCACATTATAGTTGTGTTTTTGTTGCAAGTGCGATAAGGTGCGATACGGTGTACTTTAAAGACTGGTATATAACACTATAAATAATTGATAATTTTTTTTATTTATTTAACACTTTCTACACTGGTTGTGGAAAATTCCGTAAATCCTATAAATTAATGAAATATGGCATATATTTCCTGTTTTATATTTCATCCACAGTTTCTACCCTATTCATGGAAAATCCAGCAAATTCTATAAATTATTGATAGTTAAATTAGTAGTAAATTATGTAAATTATAGTAGTTTAGAGCAAAATTTTTACATTTCTTTTACGTTTTCTACCCTATTTATGGAAAAATCTTTAAATTCTATAAATTAATGAAATACGGTAGTTTACAGTATTTTATATTTCTTTAACAGTTTTTACCCTATTTATGGGAAATTCTGTAAATTTTATGAATTTATGGTAGTTAATTTGGTAGTAAATTATGTAAAGGACTAAATTATGATAGTAAATTATGGTGGTTTACTGTAAAATTTAGAAATTTCTTTTACTTTTTCTACCCTGTTTATGGAAAATTCTGTAAATTCTATAAATTAATGAAATATGGTAGTTTACTGTGGCTTTTTTATATATTTTTACGTTTTCTACCACATTTATGGAAAATTTGGTAAATTCTATAAATAAATGAAACAGTTTACTGTGTTTTTAAAATTTGCTTAACTACCCTATTTATGAGAAATTCTGTAAATTCTATGAATTAATGGTAGTTAATTTGGTAGTAACTTATGTAAAGGTATAAATTATAGTACTAAATTATGGTGGTTTACCGTAAAATTTAGAAATTTATTTTATGATTTCAACTGTATTTATGGAAAATTCTGTAAATTCTATAAATCAATAAAATATGGTAGTTTACCATGATTATTTTATATTTTTCTTTAATGGTTTCTAACCTATTTATAGAAAATCCTGTAGCTTATATAAATTAATGAAATTTGGTAGTGTGCCATATATTTTTTTTAATTTTTACGGTTTCTACCCTATTTATGAAAAATTCTGTAAATTCTATAAATGAATGGTAGTGAATTTAGAAGTAAATCATGTAAATAAGTAAATAAATATAGTTTACCATAAAATTTAGAAATTTCTTTTACTGTTTCTAGCGTTTCTATGAAGAATTCTGTTAATTCTATAAATTAATGAAATATGGTAGTTTACCGTTTGTTTTACATTTCTTTAACGGTTTCTAATATATTTATGGAAAATTCTGTCAATTCTATAAATGAATGGTTGTTCATTTAGTAGTCAATTATGTAAATCAGCAAATTATGAAAGTAAATTATTGTAGTTTACAGTAAAATTTCGAAATTTCTTTTACGGTTTCTACCATATTTATGGAAAAATTCTGTCAATTGTATAAAAATATTTAAAATTTAGGAATGTCTTTTATGGTTTCTACCTTAATTTTTATGAGAAATTCTGGTAACCACAGCTGCCAGTTTTTCTTTATTAATGATAAATTCTAAGTAAATTTTGTACAGTGCACAAACAGCAGTACGCAAAGTCATCCTCTTCTTTTCTCAGATCAGGTTGCGCTGCCTGACTTCAACTCGGGAGCCATGGAAAACTGGGGTCTGGTCACTTACAGAGAAACGGCTCTCCTCTACGATCCGCAGACGTCTGCCAATGGCAACAAGCAGAGGATTGCGACTGTGGTTTCTCACGAGCTGGCTCACATGGTACGTCCAGGCCCAGGGAAGGGGATTGGGAGTACTTCTGGCTTCACACAGTTTGCCATGTGATTTATGTCTTCCAGTGGTTTGGAAACCTCGTGACGCTGAAATGGTGGAATGATCTCTGGCTGAATGAGGGCTTCGCTTCCTACGTGGAGTATCTGGGCGCTGATCATGCTGAACCGACCTGGAATATTGTAAGAAAGATCGTTCAGAGAATTTTGATGGAATAGCCTCTCGCTTATTAATACGTTCAAGCTGTCCACTAGATAATCATTCTCTGAAGGTATTATATATTCATTGAGTGCAGAAAACTACATAGTGCTGAAAAATTGGCATTGAAGGATGAGCTGTGTGCATACATTATTATAATATCAGTTAACTGACAATATATCAGTTTTGGGCCTGATTCTTGAGGAGTATAAACACTCTGGTGCTTTTAAAGTATCCGATTGAATTACAAAAAAAGAAAAATAAAGCATGGTTTAAGAAGTTTTTGCTGGTTGTTTGCAAAAATTTTGGCAACATATAAATAAGTAACTTTGAATATTTAGTTCGCTTGGTTTTAATTATTTAATGGGCAACAAATTTTCTGAACCCAAAATGAAAAAATGTTTTTTTATTAATTTACTTAAGGTTACAGAACAGTGTCTTGGACAATAGAAGGATTGAAAAATTAAAATAATAAATTGAAAGATATTTATTTATTTATTTTAATTAATTTCATTAAATTTTTTAGGCTTCTCTTTAAAAAAATCTACATAAACGAACACTTGCTTATATTTTTATGCTTAATGTTAAATACATAAATATTTAACTCTTCACAAAGGTTTCAAGCTTAGCCTCGGTAAACCTGGAAACATTGATTATTTTTGCATAATCGTTTGTAAACACTAGAGGTGCAAAAATGACTTTTAAGCAAGCATGAGGCAGCATTCAATGTTGCAGTATAGGTAGATATTTAGATGACTATCCATATGAAAAGCTATTAGCCATAGTCCGGCCATGCTATGATAATAAATGACATTTCCTGAGACTATAAAAAAAAAATAAAAGTGAAAGCAATATAATCCACACCGTTGTATTTTTCACTGCTGTTGTCTCTCACCAGAAAGATCAGATAATTCTTTACGACATGCAAAGAGCGTTTGCGGTGGACAGCTTGACCTCCTCTCACCCCCTGTCCCGAAAGGAGGAAGAGGTCAACACCCCAGCAGAAATCAGTGAAATGTTCAGCACCATTTCCTACAGCAAGGTAAAAAAAATCAAGACCTAAAGCAACTAACTGGACTGAAATGCAGTCAGAGGAGTGAGGTTCACCTGCATAGCACTTCGTTAGATGTCCTCCGTTACACTCACCCCCATCCCCAGGGGCACCGCACATTTAGGGGGCCCCCAAAGAAATTATCTAGGACCCGCAAATCATCATCCACCCCTCGCCCCCCTCCCCCCCTGCTCTTCATTTTCATCCACGATTCCACCCCCCCCGCTCTTCACTTTTATCCGCAATATACCCCCCCCCCATTCACTATCATCCAACAACCCCTCCCCCCCGCCATCTTCATTTTGATCCGCGATACCCCTGCGATTCTTTGTATGGGAGTCGGTTGCTCTAATAAAGAGGCTAAAGACCATAGGGCCACTAGTTTCTTGCTAAAACACCTATAGAGGTCAGAGAAGAAAGGTTTACCTGCATAGCACTTTTCTAGATGGCCCTCCGTTACACTCACCCCCCTAAACCTCACACCCATCCCCTACGAGCCCCCATGTGTAAGCCACTGGTCCTACTGCACCCAACCTGGTCTGAGCTGGGATTGAACCAGCGATTAGGCATGTGAGTTGGCTGCTCTAACAAGGAGTCTAAAGACAGTGGCCTTTAGCATCTGTCGCTAGAGCACCCTTAGAGGTCAGAGGAGTGAGGTTTTAGTGCACAGCACTTCACTTGCTGGCCTTCGTTACATGTTTTATGCTAATGATCAACCTAAAAGGACGTCATTTAGAATATTGTGAATTCACTGATTTCACATTACAGCGAGCTTAACAACAACATAAAAATGTATGTTTAAAAAAAATAATAACTTTAGAGCTGTTTTGAACATTTTTTCTATCTTTATGTTGGATCCATGTTAAGCACTGCCATTGTGGAATTTCGAAAGACCACCAAAAGCCCGATGCCTTGAGAGGATCGTAAATTAAGTCATAAAGCCGTCAGGCCAGCAACAGTCCAGTCAGAGATAAATGCATTACATATGTTTATCATTACAGGGAGCTGCGGTGCTGAAAATGCTCTCCGAATTCCTGACAGAGCCTGTGTTCGCTAAGGGACTCAGTGTAAGTCTTGCTGTCGTTTTTAATGTTAAAGAGTTCATGCAACTTTCGCTCTGTATTTCATGAGCAGTTAACGTCAGAATTATTAGCCCCCTTGTATTTTATTCCCCCCAATTTCTGCTTAATGGCCATTTTTCAACACATTTCTAAACATAATGGTTTTAGTGACTCATTTCTAATCACTGATTTCTTTTCTCTTTGCCATGATGACAGTACATAATATTTGACTAGATATTTTTCAAGAAATTAGTATTCAGCTTAAAGTGCAGTTTTAAGGCTTAGGGTTAATTAGTTAAGTCCTTGTATATTGAGGGTTTGTTCTGTAGACAATTGAAAAAAGAATATTGCTTAAGAGCAATAATAATTTTGACCCTAAAATGTTTTTTTTTTTTTAAATAAAAAACTGCTTTTATTCTAGCTAAAATAAAACAAATAAGACTTTCTACAGAAGAAAAAAAAATATTGTAGGAAATATTTTGAAAAATTCCTTGCTCTGTTAAAGGTTCAGGAAACCCTTGAGTACTTTTTTTTTGGAGATTTTAACAGATTTGTGTGTGTTGAGCATTAATAAAGACAACGTTAGCATTTGTCAGCTTTAATTGTGAATAAAACTGGATAATTTTGCGCTTTTGTAAGCTAATTTCCTCTTTCCGGTTTAAAATAATTTTGGGGCGGGATCAAAATCAATGACGTAGTGCTCATTTGCTAGTCAAGTGATTACATGTCGGTTTTCATTATTATTCATAGCTGAGTTTTCTTATCCTATAAAAAGAAGAGAAGAGCCTGCTTCCTAATTATTTATGACAGCACATGCTTTTCGATGACAGATCTGCCAAGCTGTGGGACAGCGGCCGTACACGGCAAAAAGTATTTAGCTGTTCATGAAGGGTCCTATGTGTTTGTTTCCATGATTCACATAGTTTGCTGCATGGTTTTCCCCACAATGCAATCAAGGCTGATACAGCAAAGCTGTTTGTGTGTAGCAAGCATTTTTGTCGGGAGAGCTGTACGAGAATTGGAGAATGGAGGACTTTGTCTTTTATCAGTCGAGTTTGTTACCATTCAGACACATCACTTATCTGTGCCGCCGTGTTCGCCAGTGTTTACAATCGATTACCCTGATTACCGACAGGGTTAATGCTTAGAATAGATAGGGCAAGAGACCTGCTACACTGTTATCCACTGTGTCTGCATTTAGACCTGGTGATTCCGGAGGAGAGAAGTCCTCCTCATTTATAGTGTTTATATAAACATGATTATCTTTATGATGATATGACAAATTGTGGTTATGTGTATATATTATGTGAAATTACAAATAACCATATATCATATATGTATATATATCATATCATATCATATCAACCAAATCATATATGTAGCAGAGCATTAAATTACTTACGGTTTATTTCTTTGCTTTTTAACTTTGTAAACTGTAAAATCATATGTTTCCTCACATTTTGGGTTTGATTTTATTTAGTCTGAGTTACTGAGCCAACTGACAGTTGCCCCACCTCTTTTTTCCCCTGCTCTGCCGGTAATGCCCACTCCTCTCTTCGTTCGCAGCGCTCCATTGCCACCATGTAGCATTTTAATTCAGAAAATATTCTGAGATGGACTTAAACTGAAAGACGGGGGTTTCATGACCCTTTAAAAAAATATAGGAAAAAAATCTGACTTCAACTGTATAACAATAAAAACGAGTCTCCGTTTTTCTCCTTTGACAGAACTATCTAAAGCAGTTTGCTTTTGGAAGCTCTGTGCATTCAGATCTCTGGGATCATCTTCAAAAGGTGGGCTGTCAAGATTTATAAGCGCTGTGTGGAGAGCATACAGTAAAATATGCTGGAATTCAGCGTTACGTTCATCTTGACTTTTCAAACAGTCTTTAGATCAAGCTCCTGGAATGAAACTACCGCGTAGTGTTCATGAAATTATGAGCCGCTGGATACTACAGATGGGGTTCCCGGTAATCACCATTGACACCCGAACAGGGAACGTCAGCCAAAAGCACTTTCTCGTGGAAAAAGACGCAGTCGTGGAAAGGAACTCTGAATTTAAGTACGTTCAGATTCTCAGATTGTAATTTAATATTTTTAAATCCTTTGAAAACCCGCTTCTTATGAGTCTAACTGCTGTGTTAAACCTCAGTTATGAATGGTTTGTGCCGATCAAATGGATGAAGAAAGGCCAGGTGCAGGATCAGATGTGGCTCCTACAGAAATCAGGTACATTAAATCTTCTAAAGTCACTTGCAATCTATTTCAAGATCTCGCAATGTTTTACATGCCATCGTCTGAGGATGGTTCTGATTTTTCTGTTTTTTATTAAATTGAGTGTCTTTTAAAACCTTATGAAAGCAATAGCACATGTATATTTAGTTTCAAAACACAAAGACAAAGGTTTCATGCTTAGGGTTGTAGATTAAGGAGTTTGCTCAGATAGTTTAGGGATTTTCCACACTAATCAAAATAAAAGCAGCTTTTGCATTTCTCAAGTTTGGGATTCTGGATGTAAAACTTAATATATTTTGACATCTGTCCTTCATGACTAAAACTACTAGCAATATTTTGCAAATATTATTTGATATAAAATAAACATTTACTATTTCAATAAATTCAAATACATATTTGTATTTAGTCATGCCCAAACATATTCATACCTCTGTATTCAGTTTTCATAGTTCTGTGTTAAAGTTACTTTTATTCATTCAGCAATGTTTTGTTTTTGTTTTTTTTTACCATAAATGACAAAGGCTTCTCCCAAAAGTGAATAAAACAAAGTAATAATTTGAAATATTAGAGGTAAAGTAATGAGGTAACATTGTGGAAAAAAATTCCCAGCTTTTATTTACACTAAACAAAAACTTTAAGGCCTAATTTGTCAGGTGTGTGTGTGTGTATAAAATGTACATTCATGAACTGTATATACCATCATATATATATATCATTACTCCAAGCCTTGATACATTTTTTCAGGGTTTAATGATTACAAAGTTCAATAGGACTACATTAATACATTAATATAAAAAATAATAACATAAAATTTATATTAAGTCTATTTATAGTAAACATTATAAGTGTCTTTACTGTAACATTTAATCAATTCGATGCATGCTTGATGAATAAAAGTATTAGTTTCTTCCAGAATTCCTCCCCAAAAAAAAATGTCTCCAAACTTTGGAAAAGAAGTGTCGTATTAATTAATTATATTTTGTTGAATTTGACAGTTCAGAATTGTTCTGTACATTTTGTTTTTCTTTGGTACTTAATACTTTGTCATTACTGCAGCTTTTTGTCAAATTAAATGTGTGTTTTTTTTCTTTCATGGAGATCCTATATGAAATATGATCTTTTGTTTTCGGCTCTAAGCTATACACAAGCCCATGAAAGTCAGCAAAGGTGAATGGGTGCTGGCCAACCATAACGTGTCGGGATACTTCAGAGTGAACTATGACCATGGAAACTGGGAGCGACTTCTCAGCCAACTGGAGACAAATCATCAGGTCCTACATGCAAAAAAAATGAGAGAACAATCTGTAAAGAGATTAAAAAAGACATGCAATTTTTTTTTCTTTTATTTACAGACAATACCTGTGGTGAACAGAGCTCAGATTCTGGATGACGCATTTAATCTAGCAAGGTGAGAGTTTTTTAAGATTCATGTAAACTCATTTCATGTACATAACTCTTTTTACAATTTTTTAAAAAGATTGTTGTAAGCATAAAAAATAATGTAATACTTTTATTTAATGAACATGCATTAAATGAATCAAAAGTGACAGTACAGATATTTTAATGTCCCTCAAGGCATAGTTGAACAGTTTTTTTTTTTTTTCTGAGCAATCATGAGTTTATGATCATGATTAATGAATCATGATTTTAATGGAATTTAAATATATTTTAATTCAATGGAGTTATTACTATCATTCATTCAATCATTTTCCTTCGGCTTAGTCACTTATTTATCAGGAGTCGTCACAGCATAATGAACCGCCAACTATTCCAGCATATGTTTTACACAGCTGATGCCCTTTCAGCCGCAACCCAGTACAGAAACACGGAGAGAACATGCAAACTCCACACAGAAATGCCAACTGGCCCAGCCGGGACTCAAACCAGCGACCTTTTTCTGTGAAGCGAAAGTGCTAACCACTGAGCCACCGTGCCGCCGTTTTTACCTTCAATTTTTATCAAATTCACTGATATATATATATATATATATATATATATATATATATATATATATATATATATATACACACACACACACACACACACACATGTAAAATTTTTCATCAATACTAAAAACAATATTTAACTTGTAAGTGTGTGTGTGTGTGTGTGTAGTGCAGTACATGCAATAAGAGCATGGTAAAAATAAGTATAAAAGAGATTTGAACAAAAACAAAAAACATCTTACCGACTCCAGAGTTTTAAACTGTATTTCCACTGTCTTTTTTGGACTAGAAAAATAAATCAAATCGAATCAAATGCAATAAAAACACTTAATATACTTCACGTACATTTTTATAGATATTCTATTTATCCGCTGTTTAAATCGGTTTCATTATACATTTCTTTGTTTTGTACAACAAATACAGTCAAGCCCGGAATTATTCATACCCCAAATTCTGACTTAAAGATTTTGTTTAATGTAAATAAGCTCAATCCCCCACAATGATGCCTTTTGTACATCATCTTCATTCATTTATTCATTTACCTTCGGCTCATTCCCTAATTATCTGGGATGACTACAGCGGAATGAACCGCCAACTTATTCAGTATATGTTTTACAAAGCAGATGCCCTTCCAGCTGCAACCCAGTACTGAAAAACACCCATACACTTTCACATTCACACATGTGTATCTAATTCACCTCTACCACATGTCTTTGGACAGTGGGGGAAACCGGAGCACCCGGAGGAAACTCATACCAACACGAGGAAAAACATGTAAACTCCTCACAGAAATGCCAACTGACCCAATGACCTTCTTGCTGTGAGGTGACAGTGTTAACCACAGAGCCACCGTGCTGCATTGTACATCGTCTTATCTATATTTCATTGTTTTAATTGTGACTGAACAATTATTTTGAATAGTTTCTTTGCTATATCAGTGTGTAACGAGGAGACTGACATGGAGGGATCCATTATGCAGTATTTATTAATCACAACTTCACTCAAACAATATGCACCTGGGTGCACACACACATCCACAGTAGTAGTAATGGTTTCAAGAATGACGGTGAACAGACACAGAGTGAGTTACCAGGCATGAGTAGAGAGCAGTGGGCGTGAATCAGAGTCCGTGTATCAGGCTTGGGTCAAAGGCAGGCAGCGAGAATCAGAGTCCGTGTATCAGGCGTGGGTCGTGGGCAGGCAGAAGGCAAAGCAAAGTAAGAGACAGGCTGGAGTCGTACACAAGAGATCAGGCTGGATATAACGCTCAGTAATGCTGGCCGGGGCTGAACAAGACTTCGCACTGACTTAATGTTTGAGTGCGGCTTATATGAGGTACGTGGGTCGTTAACAAGATTCAGATCAGGTGTATGCGCAATCAGTGTAGATGGATGATGTAATGCTAAAAGTCCGGAGATGGCGGCCTCTGCTGGCCAGCGAGGGGAATGACCGGGACCGAGTCGGTGACACAGTGAAACATTTCACAAATGCTCCCATTATCTATGGACTCATTATCAATTTGTTCTTAATCAAAATTATGTTTAAAAGTCATGGAAATTCATTGGTCAAAAAAACGTATTGCATGTTTTCTTAGTAAAACTGTGATGTTATTTTTTTGTTTATGTTCATTCTTCCAGAGCATCCATTATAAACATCACCCTTGCTTTGAGAACAACTAAATATCTGGTTCGTGAGCGGGAATATATTCCATGGGAAGCGGCACTTCGAAGTCTGAACTATTTTTTCCAGTTGTTCGATCGCAATGAAGTTTACGGTGCTTTGCAGGTTGGTTAAAAAAAAAAAAATCCTTTTTACTGTACAAATCCAACCAGAAGTAAAGCATTTATACATTTAACATACTGTTGTACGTATTTTATCAGGCTTATCTCAAAAAACAAGTCAAGCCTCTATTTGAACATTTTGGGACTATCAGCTCAAACTGGACAAAGGTTCCAAACGGCCACACTGACCAGTGGGGACAAATCTTTTATATACAGATGAAGTCATGATTATTCCTCCTGTGATTTTTTTTTCCCTTTTTCAATTATTTTCCAAATTATGTTTACCAGAGACAGGCATTTTTCACAGTATTTCCTGTAATATTTTTTCTTCTGGAATTTGTTTTATTTTAGCTAGAATAAAAACTGTTTTTAATAATAAAAAAAAAAAAACATTTTAAGATTATTAGCTCCCTTAAATTTTCTTTCTCTCGATTGTCTATGAGAAAAACTATCGTTATATGATAACTTGCCTAATTACCCTTACCTGCCAATTTAACATAATTAACCCTTTAAAATGGACTTTAAGCTGAAGACTAGTATCTTAAAAAACATTTAGTAAAATATTATTTACTGTCATCATGGCAAAGAATAAATCAGTTATTAGAAATGAGTTATTAAAACTATTATGTTTATAAATGTGTTGAAAAAATATTCTGTCCGTTAAATTGGGGGAATGCTATAGAAGGGGGCTAATAATTCTGACTTCAACTGTATGTCTTATTTTTTTTACATTTTATTGAATTGATATTTAATACAGTTTTGGTTAATAATAAGGTATTTTCTCTCCTCAGGTTTACACAGATCATTGCGCTGTCTCTTGCCTGCGGAACAGGTGTAGAGGGATGCAGAGAAATAACCAAGAGCTGGTTTAAGAAATGGATGCAAAATCCTCGTGTCAACCCGTGAGTGCAAAACCTCAGAGGAAATTATGCAATCTTTTTTGTGGCCGGATTGTCATTATTTAGCAAGATGTTAGATGTTGGCAAATAAACCCCACAAGTTCCGTTTAAATGCCAGCTCTTCCCAATTTGAGTTAGGATGTCATATTTAGATGTTGACAAATAACCCCACAAGTTCCGTTTAAATGCCAGCTCTTCCCAATTTTGCTTAGTATGTCATATTTCCCATTTGTGTTTGATCATCATCATTGAGATATCTATTTCAAAACATTCGCACACACGCACACGCACACACACACACGTACATACACACACACACACACACACACACACACACACACACACACATACGAATTACAGGAGTTGCCCCATTGAGCTCAGAAATTATGGAAATCCATTTATACTGAAGAATCACTTGCCTGTTATATGTTATCTCTTTAACAATATCTTGTTTTAAAGAACTAAGATGTTAATAAAAGTCAATCTGTTAAAACTGCAGGGTTGAATTTTCATTATCAAAAGTGGACAGAGCAGAGTTAGCCTAAAACTCCCATAATGCAATTCACAACCGTAAATAAACCAAAAAACACCAGTCAATCACAAAATAGGGAACTTGTTAATTAACATATATATATTTTACAGAGCAGACTGTAGTGTTTTTCCCTCATTTCCACCAGGATTCACCCTAACCTGAGGTCGACGGTGTACTGCAACGCCATCGCTGCGGGTGGTGCAGACGAGTGGAACTTTGGCTGGCAGATGTTCCAGAAGGCCACGGTCGCAGCTGAAGCCGTCAAACTGAGAGCGGCTCTGGCCTGCACTAAAGTGCCCTGGTTACTCAACAGGTGATTCACTGCGGGAGAACAAACACAAAACAGACTAGTAATAAGATCTGAAATATAGAAAGAAAAAAAAAACATAGCTTACACTTTACAACATGTTTTCATAATGCAAGGCAAGTTTATTTACAGTAAGCTTTAGATGCCCAAGTGCTTTAGACATCAGTGCTTTAGATATCCAAGAATAAAAGAAACATGAAATACATTGATTATCAACAAAGGTAACACTTTTTGAATAACTATCCATTTTAACTAGTTAATAGATCATTAATAAACTGTTAGTTAATGAGTTATAAATGACTTGTTAGATAAAAGTTAATAATTTGTTTATTATTTATAACTGTGCCTTAATGATAGCCAACAGATAACTCACAAGCTGTTAGTTTACAAGTTATACATGACTTGTTAACTGTATTTTAATAATTTATAACTATACCTAATATATTAGTAATTGATCATGAACAAGCTGTTAAGTATCAGTTATTAGTTTATATACCATATTGGGACGATATTCTAAAGTTGCAATTATTCTTCATTTATTAACTGTTAGTAAATGAGCAATAGTTGCAACTTTAGAATAACGACCCAATAACATACTTAAGCTAATAACTAACATCTAACTAATATATGAACTCACACTTTACAGATCAGTTATTCATAGCTTGTTAACCATCTAATAATACCAGTGAAACTTTTTAGAACAGCAAATGGATGGATCAAGTTCAAGCTACAGAAATTTGATGTGATATTTAAAATATAACATTTTTGTACCTTAACCTTGTTCCACTCATAGGCTTTTCTGTGTACTATATTTTACCACAGAAACTCCACAGATGAAATGCTGAACGTTGTGTTTAATGTATAGAAACACCCATACTGAGCCATCACATGGCAGAACAGCAGTATACAACAGAATACAAACCCATGAGGTTTGAGCACTTTTTGTGCTAAACATGAAAACAAAATAAATAAAAATATCTTTTATTAGAAAAATTCTACAAAAGTTTCATTGGTATTAGTAGATGGTTAACAAACTATGAACAACTGATCTGTAAAGTGTGAGTTCATATATTAGTTAGATGTTAGTTATTAGCTTAAGTATGTTATTGGGACGTTATTTTAAAGTTGCAACTATTCCTCATTTACTAACATAATAAATGAAGAATATTTTCAACTAGAATAATGTCCCAATAACGTATATAAACCATAAACTAATACTTAACAAGTCTTTAGTAAGTAATTTACTAACAGCTTGTTTATGATCTATTACTAATTTATTAGGTATAGTTATAAATCATTAAAATACAGTTTACAAGTCATTTATAACTTGTAAACTAACAGCTTGTGAGTTATCTTTTGGCTATCTATAAGGCACAGTTATAAATAATTAACAATTATTAACTTTTATTTAACAAGTCATTTATAACTCATTAACTAACAGTTTATTAATAATCTATTAAGTAGGTATAACAGATAGTTTTTTAAAAGTTACCAGAACGAATTTAAAGGGCACCTATGGTGAAAAATTCCACTTTTCAAGCTGTTTGGACAGATGTGTGTAGGTACAGTGGATAGACTAGAGGTCTGCATAATTTGCGAATGAATTAAATTTGAAATAAATTTCAGAATAAAGCGCGGGAGCGGCTGGTAACAGGTTTAATTTGGGACGGGAGCAGGCAGTCTAGCAATATCGCTCCCGACTCCCGAGTGAGTGACCACGCGTATGTACCGTTATGTGTGTGACTGAAAGAGCGTGATGCTGTTTAGCTTGTTTGTTTGTTGCTGTGTGTGTGTGTGTGTAAGTGTGTGTGCGCGTGCACGCAAATGAGAGGTGTGTGTGTGTATGTGCGCGCAAATGAGAGAGGGAGCTTTGTCTGTGTGTGTGTATGCTTGGTGCTTGTGTGTGTTTATACAGACAGCTTGTTATAGGCTGTCTGGACTCTGTATAGCTGGGTGGATTTCGATTTTGTTCTCCCCCTGCTCTTTAGCGGGATCGAGCGCGGCGGGTAAAAAACGAGGCGGGTCGGGCAGCAGGACAACAAATGCTGAATAGAAGCGGGAGCGGGATTCAAAATTCAGTCCCGCGCAGATCTCTAGTATAGACTGTCATATTGGGGTGATATAAACACACCCAGTCCTTTTTTTCAATTAAAAAAAAAAACGGTGGACCAATTGGCTCGGTTTTGTGAACGACCGCAACTTGATGTAGGAGTGCGTTCCCAACACCCACCAATATTAATTGCCAGGCATCCATTACCATATCCTCAGTTTGTTGTTTGTTTGTTGTCGATGTTGCCAAAGAAACACCCTTGCTCTATATTTTGATGTAAGGCTCATTGAGCATTGAAATTTTACATTTAGAAGCCATTTGTGCTGAACACTTCATTGCGTCTTCCTTAAACTTAACAGCCAATTGCATTCCCACAGTCACAGAAGCTCCGTCATCTCAACTAGGTGTACAGTAGTTGGAAAGTATGAGAGCATTGCCTCGAGTGCGCATCCCTCAATTAGAATTATAATGAACTTGCCTTAGTTATAGCCTCAGTAAAAGTTAATCAGTGTGCGTGGTTATTAGTTTCAGTGTACAATCTGAGAACTTTAAACTAGCACACAGTTTGCATCACTTTGTTTAGTTGCCGCAGTTTTGTTATGTGCAGAAACACGGTGTTGAGAAGCCTTTACAAGTATTAACCCGGACTAATTAAAGCGCGGATAATAGTGAAAACGGTTAATCGTTGCAATCCGGATGAGTCATGCATCGTTACATTGCGGCTGTAAAACTATACAAAGACACAAATGTTTTTGTAACTACCACTTTCACACATTCTGGCAAATTAGAAATATTGATTCCTCAACAGTAGTCTCTGCTTGGTCTGTGTCCGACTTGTACATGTACGACAGAATGCTGGTCCTCTCACTCATGTTGCTTCTCTCTGTCTGCCTGTCTGTTGCCATACACAAAGCGGGGGAGCTCTTGGCTCCGCCCCCTTGTTAAGTTGGGCGGGAAGTCGAAACTAATTTTAATGTGAAGCAACACATCCCTAAAACAACGACCTGTGTACACACCCCCAAAATGACACTCTTTAACACATTATAATAAAAAAACAATCTGAACTGTGTTTTAAACAATTGCTAACACTCTAGAAACATAACATTTTATTGTTTTAATTAGGTATCTGGAATACAGTATAAACCCAGAAAAGATACGCAAGCAGGACGCCACTTCAACCATTGGGTACATTGCCAGTAATGTTATTGGCCAACCTCTGGCATGGAATTTTGTCCGGGCAAACTGGGACTATTTCTTCAAAGTGTAAGAATGCCAAACACCCCAACACACACACACAGAGAAAGAATGAAGTAAAATATGCTACCGTAAAAAAAAAAGAAAAGTGTCTTCCATTCTGGTTTTTACAGGTATGGCACAGGATCATTCACTTTCTCCAGATTGATTAGTGATATCACCAGCAAATTCTGCACACCGTTTGAACTCAGTCAGGTAAGTTACCTTTGAACTTTGAACCACAAAGCAAAAATCTATTGCTCTATTATACACCCAGCGCATTAAGGTGCAAGATGTGTATGGCGTGATTTGTTGCTATTTTCAGACTGTAATTTTGTAATTTTCACATTTTGCGCCACGTTGTTTAAATAGCAAATTCATTTGCGCCACTTTGTGGACTCATGGGTGAAAAGGAGGTGTGTTAAGGCACATTGTTGGCACGTTGCAATTTTGAGGAAGTGAAATAGATTGACCAACTAAAAGCTGCTCTCAATTCCAGCACAGAGTGCATTAGTTATGCTTAACGTTAACACATTGCTTTATACTCAGGATGTGTATAATAATATACACGTGTAAATGTGTAAATTATAATTTTGCATTATTTATTACTATTTAACCTCTAAATAAAACACAAAATACTTCATATCTATCACAATCGTTAAATCCTTAATTTACTAGATGATAAATTTAATACAACATCTATCTTAAGCTGCTTTAACACAATCCTCATTGTAAAAGGGCTATAGAAATAAAGATGAATTGAACTGAAATTCTTACTGTCTTATTTCAGCTGAAACGTTTCCAGAAGGACAATGCTGAGACCGGATTTGGTTCGGGGACTCAGGCGCTCCAGCAGGCCATCGAGAGAACAACAGCCAAGATTAAATGGCTGGCAGAGAACAAGGAACCAGTGCTGCAGTGGTTCATCTCAGAATCGGCATAAGCTACACATCAGTTTGCCTTGAGACCTTGGTAAGTTTTTTCTGTGAAGCACAAACAATTCAGATTAATTAAACTGAATGTGAATAATCACTGTCAAACTCTAAAAATGTTCAATAAAGTTCCTCTATGGGGTTTTTGTTGGATTTTTTGGACTGTGCTAAAGCTTAAGATGACCAGTAAGAGTAAAAACACTGAAAAACATGTGCATTAAACAGTTTTTTAAACAGACAGTAAAAATGTGCATTCCATGTGGGGATGTCTGTTTTTTATTTGGTGTGTGGTCTTGCCCACAGCAAATTTACCCATGGCTATTGCAACAACCTGGGATGACAGTTGGGAAAAATGCAGAGGAATAATGCAGCCTTGGAAAATGACCAAGTTTGGGTTGTTTTGAAACCCATGGGTGGGTCAAATATGGACAAACCAAACCAAAAATTTTGTTATTTTAACATTACATGCCTGGTTGTTTAAAGGGGACCTATTATGCAAAAATCACTTTTATAAGGAGTTTAAACATAGTTGTGTGGCAGCAGTCTGTGAATATAACCAGCTTCAAATGGTAAAAGTTTAAGTAAATGTTTTTATCACACTTGATAAAAGCAGTCTGCAGAAACACTTTGATTGACAATCTTCATTTACATGTCACCAGAGGTAGAAAGTCCCGCCCATTGATGACCATCTCTCCCTCATTGGCATAGCACGTTAGTCTTGTTTTTGAATTTGCCACTATGCTAACACATTTGTGGCTCCGCCCCTTTGAAAAGAGAGCACAATTAGAATCAAAGCCTAAAAGAGGCAGTTTAAAAGAGTTATATATATATATATATATATATATATATATATATATATATATATATATATATATATATATATATATATATATATATATATAAATCCAGCATCTTGGAGATCAAAAAGATTAAACATATACAGACTTTAATCTTACAGATTTCAGTGACACTAAGAAATGATCCCAAATAGAAATATGTTTTATGGCAATTAATGCACATTACGTATATGACATTTAATAATATATATTATATTGGATCATTTACAGTGGAAGGCAGAATTATTAGCCCCCCTGAATTACTTACCATGTTTAACCAATTATTAACCATGTTTATATTTCCCCAATTTCTGCTTAACGGAGAGAAGAATTTTTCAACACATTTCTAAACATGATAGCTTTAATAACTTATTTCTAATAACTGATTTATTTTATCTTTGCCATCATGACAGTAAATAATATTAGATTAGATATTTTTTAGACTCTTCTATACAGCTTAAAGTGACATTTAAAGACTTAACTAGGTTAATTAGGGTACCTAGGCAGGTAAGGGTAATTAGGCAAGACTACTGAAAAAAAATCAGCCTAAAGGGGCTAATAATTTTGTCCCATAAAATGTTTTTAAAAAAATTAAAAACTGCTTTTATTGTAGCCAAAATAAAACAAGTAAAACTTTCTTAAGAAGAAAAAATTTTATCAGACATACTGTGAAAATTTCTTTGCTCTGTTAAACATAATTTGGGAAATATTAAAAAAAAAAATAAATTAAAGGGGGGCTAATAATTCTGACTTCAACTGTATGTACATTTTTGTACTTCCAATGGTTGAAAAAATATCAAATGGCCATTTGTTTTGCAATATTTTGATATATGTTTGTGCAATCCAAATATGAACTTGTATGTCATGAATGTAATTTGCATTCTGAATAGGAATAGGTAAAACACCTTTGCTCTAATGTGCAACCAACCAGAAACTAATTTAAAGAGCATTATGACCGGAAATAATACAAACAACAGATACATTAATGTCATCAATTTGAAAACCTGCATTTTTTATTTAAACTGCAGTAATAAGTACAGCCACTAGCTGTCAATATTATATACTGCAGTGTTTCTCAACCACGTTCCTGGAGGACCACCAACACTTCATGTTTTGGATGACTCCTTTGTCTGTTACACCTATTACAGTTCTTTCAGTCTCTGCTAATGAGCTGATAATCTGAATCAGGTTAGTTTGGATAAGGAGACATGGAAAATGTGCAGAGCTGGTGGCCCTCCAGGAACGTGGTTGACAAACACTGATATACTTCACCTTTAAATGCACAAACACGAATGCAGTAATGAGCAATGTCAGCATACTCCCTCCCTAACCCTAAAAATGCCCCTCACAGTCAAGTAAACACAGTAATTATTGTTTTAATTATTTGTAATATTTTAAATAATTCACGTTAACCTCCGGTCACAGCTGTATCTCTTCTAGATTGTACCTAATGTTAGCTAAAAAAAAAAAATCAAGTGGCTGATCACTGCTGAGCCTGTGGGCGGAGCTATACAGCCCAACCACACCCTAAACCTGACCCTAAAGTCTCCCAGTAAGCATAAACCCTCCTATCAGGTACAAAGAGGTGGAGCCAGATTGGGCTAAGCACTACCCATTGTATTAATAAATGAAAAATAAATGAAGCTTTAGAAGTGACAATATATACAGTACACACCAAAACAAGTGTATGACAGAATTTTCAATTGTGGGTGAAGTAATTCTGTTAATCTTTGTGTGTGTGTGTGTGTTTGTGTGTGTTGTAGGAAAGTCTTCAACCACACATCAGTTCATCATCCTGTAACCTAACTGAATAGAAATGAATGGACGCTAACAGCATTTTAAAAATAATCCAAGGAGCATTCCTATCACAAGGACAGCCCTCCTGGAGTAACCCGAGAAATGTTTTGCTCAAGGACACAGCGAAACACTCCCGTTTGTGGTTTGGAGACCAAATATTTAACAACTAGAACACATCACTCTGAAGCAAATGAGGATGCATGTGCATTAGAGACTACATGAAATATGACGACGGATCCCTTGGTACTGAAGAAGCAGGGAACCGGTTTTTGTATAATTAGTAGTGTTGCCAAGTCAAACATCACTACTATTATTATAAATTTTGCCTATACTTAGTGTAACAAATTTATACTAAATAAACTAAACAAAAAAAGGGCTATATGTACAGAGAAAAAAACTTACATAAAATTTCACATTAAAAAATCAGTCTGTAGGCTTTCATAAACAAGCTTGGAGGTTGAGGAAGGTCTTATTTTTGAGGTTACTTTACAACGTGTTCACACATTGGCATAAAATAGCGATTAAAGTGGTCATCAACTGAGAAATCACCTTGATCTTTTGACATATTCATTCATTGTAACTTACGGGAGAGTTACGGTGTGGAGAAGCCCCAAAGAATGCTACCCAGACTCTTGCATGCCCAGAGTGAACTTCAAGGCATTCTCATTACATCGAACTTGAGTGCATTAGTTCATCATCATGATTCAAGCTATGTTTATGTCCCAGAAAATAATGAAGACTTTGGGTGGCTTCTTTTGGTTTGAGTCAGTAGCATCCCAGAAACCACCCAACCTGGCAACCAGCATTCATATTTCTCAGTATATTGTAAAGCTCTGTTTATCTTGTAGTGGATAAACTACTGTTA
This sequence comes from Danio rerio, assembly GCF_052040795.2. Taxonomy (NCBI): domain Eukaryota; kingdom Metazoa; phylum Chordata; class Actinopteri; order Cypriniformes; family Danionidae; genus Danio; species Danio rerio. Next base: position 15,364,100 of record NC_141027.1, on the reverse strand, counting down.
TTCTTTTTATAACATGACACAATTAAATGTGTTAAATAGTTAAAGCTTAGGGGTCAGTAAGAATTTTTTTAAAAAACAAAACAAAAAAAGTTTGATAAGTTTCTATTCTATTAACCCAAATAACAGATTGGAGTGTTTCAAAAAAAAAAAAAAAAAAAAAATTAAATTTGACAGCAGTAATGAATGTTTGAGCACCAAATCAGCTTATTAGAATGATTTCCAAAGGATCATGTGATATTGAAAGATTAAGCAATGATTCTCAAAACTTAGCTTTGCCATCACAGGAATAAATTACACTTAAATGTATATAGCTAAATACGCTGTATTTTTAATAGCATAAATGCAGCATTTTTGACCATAAGAGTCTTATGGAAAAAAGTCTTACTGACCTCACACTTCTGGAAGTAATCAGTAGACATTCCAACAGGCATGCAACGTCATAGGACCTTAATATTAAGTTAGATTTAGGTCATGATGTCAGGTGATCCAAGTTCAACGTCCAGTCAGCGTCTAGGGATAACGTTATTTTCACATCCAATAACAAAGTCAAATTACATTGATATTTGGTTGATTTTAGATTGTGTTGGAAAGTGACCAAAATCCTATGTTGAGCCAACATCTTAAACCATAGTCATACTGATGTCAAAATACTGACATTTATTTATCAGCTATGGCAACTAAAATCCAACGTCTCATAGACATCACAGTGGTAACATCCACACAACGTCAAGCTATAACATTCTTAGACGTTGATATTTTGTTTGATTTTAGGTTAATTTAAGGTTGTGGTGACCAAAATCCAACATCAAGCCAACATCTTAAACCCACATTTTTGATTGGTCAAGGTTGTGATGTCAGGTGACCAAAATTTAATGTCCAGCCAGCGTCTAAGGACTTTTTTTTTTTTTTTTACATCCAATAACGAAGTCAAATTACGTCGATATTTTGTTGATTTTAAGTTGTGTTGGAAAGTGACCAAAATCCTATATTGAGCCAACATCTTAAACCAACGTCATACTGATGTCAAAATACTGACTATTTGACTATGACAAAATCCAATGTCTAATAGACATCATAGTGGTAAAGTCCACACAATGTCAAGCTGTACGATCTTTAGACGTTGATATTTGGTTGATTTCAGGTTGTGGTGGAAAGTGACCAAAATCCAACATCGAGCCAACATTTTAAACCAACATTTTGATCGGTCAAGGTTGTGATGTCAGGTGACCTAAAATTAAATGCCCAGCTAGAGTCTAAGGACAACGCTAATTTGATATCCAAAATCAAATGACGTTAATATTTGGTCGATTTTAGGTTGTGTTGGAAAGTGACCAAAATCCAATGTTAAGCCAACATATTAAATCAACGTCATATTGACGTCAAATACTGACATTTATTTAACAGGTAAGACTACCAAAATCCAACATCTTATAGACATCATAGTGGTAACATCCACACAACGTCAAGCTATAACATCCTTAGACGTTGATATTTGGTTGATTTTAGGTTAATTTAAGGTTGTGGTGACCAAAATCCAATATCGAGCCAACATCTTAAACCCACATTTTAATCGGTCAAGGTTGTGATGTCAGGTGACCTAAAATTAAATGCCCAGCTAGAGTCTAAGGACAACGCTAATTTGATATCCAAAATTAAATGACGTTAATATTTGGTTGATTTTAGGTTGTGTTGGAAAGTGACCAAAATCCAACAGAGCCAGCATCTTAAACCAACATTTTTAAATGGTCAAGGTTGTGACGTCAGGTGAACAAATTTCAATGTCCAGCCAGCGTCTAAGAACAACGTTGTTTTGATACCCAATAACGAAGTGAAATGATGTTGATATTTGGTTGACTTTAAGTTGGACATTGATGTCGGCTTGACGTTGGGTTTTGATGTCAACCCAATTCTCATTTTCAAACAAAATGAAATGTACCCACAATGTTGGGGTACAACGTCAATATTGACATCCCGTGCCTGCTGGGATTGTACAAATAGATCTTCTAGGGCATTTTTTTTTACATCTTATACATCTGTCTCCTAGGTTTTTCAGTTGAATAAATAAAGTTGTGAAAACTTCTTGAAATCATTCTTTTGAGCTCTGCCCGAATGTCTCAGGTTGGTAAGTTTATGTATGTGAACGGTAGACACAAACGCAACACTGCAATGCATGTGTAACAGGTATCTTTACATGTTAAAACCATTTTTTGTCCTAACCATCTGTGTGACAAGCAAAATTTCTATTTTATACAGTATAATGTTATACTGTATGTAGTCAGGGGGTGAACAGGTGTTGGGATAAGAAGTCAGGTGAATGTGCTCAGGAGCAATGGCAGATATAAGCATGGGCAATATGGGTGATCATCCAGGGCGGCATATTGCTGGGGGCAGCATGGGAAGATGGTCCAAAACAAAGTGCCCTAGTAAAAGCTTTGAGATAAGATTTACTTTATGCAAGTGTATTAATTTAAAGTGGCAATCCCAGAATAAAGGCGTTAGGGGCCATTCACATTTGGCGTCTTTTGCACGCCCAAGTTTGTTATTCCCTCAAATTAATTAGTTTGTTTGTTAACCCCATGTCACTGATCCAGCTTGCAGTGTAAACACATCCCAGATAGTCATGCAGCGTTAAAACATCTGCGACATGACTACTTTGAAAACCGTGCAGTCTGAATTCAGCATTACTGTGTAGTGGACTAAACAAACCACCTGTACAAAACAAACTCTTTCATCTTCGACACTTTAACCGACACTTGCACCTTGCACTTCCTTTCTCTAGCATGTAATTATCTGAGAACTAACAATCCCTTTGTATAATTAGCACTTGTGTGTATTGCCTCTTAGTTGAATAGCTGAATGCCTCCTCAATTGTGTAAGTCGCTTTAGACAGACGTGTCTGCCAAATGACTAAATGTAAATGCACTCTAAAAAATATACATAAATTAGGAGTTTTTTTTTAATATTTTGTGATTAATGTTTATATTTTTTATAAGTTATTCTTTTAAGTTGCATTTTGAGACCTTGATCTTTCTTCCAACAAGTTTTAACCATGAAAAGTTGGAAAAGTGACTTTTATTGTCATTTTTAATAGTTTAAAGTGATATATTTGGTGTTGGTGTTGCATAACGCGATACAATATTGTAGTAAGCTGCCAGGCCATTTTCTGTTTTTTTACAGACTTGTTTCTCTATATAGTATTTCATATACAGTACATTATTACTAAAATGTCAATAAAAGCCACTTTGTTAAACTGAAAAGTTGAATTTTTAACATCAAAAGTCATAGATTAACATTCATAATGCAATTCACAACCATAAATAAACAGAAAACACTTGTGAATCATAAATAAACAGCTAATTAACACATTTTTTTACAGTGTAATCTTACTATCGTAGTATTTTCCCATCAATTCTAAAAGTTATCAGTAGACATTGCACAAAAGTATTTTTAACTGCATTTTTTTAAACAAAATTTGCATCTCTCATTGCATCTTTTTCTGTTCAGAAACTGTTCAGATAGATATTACGCTGCATTTATTTACAATTTTGCATCTCTCTTAGTTCACCCCAATAAATTCTAAAAGTTATCCGTACAAATCAATATTTCACTGCAATTTATTACAACATTTGCATCCCTCACTCTTATTTTTCCCATAACGTCTTGAAATCAATAGAAACTGTAGATATATATTACACATCATTTATTTATAATTTTGCATCTTTCTTAATTCTCCATCATAAATTCTGAAAGTTATCAGTAGATTTTTTTTACAGATCAATATTTCACCTCATTATTTTTACAATATTTGCATCTCTTTCTCTCTTAGCTTTTTCCCATAACTTCTTACAATCAACTGTACATGTACAGTTGAAGTCAGAATTTTTAGCCCGCCATTGATTTTTTTTTCCAATTCAATTCAATTCAGCTTTATTTGTATAGCGCTTTTACAATGTAGATTGTGTCAAAGCAGCTTCACATAAATGTTCATAGTAACTGGATCAGGGTAGTTCAGTTTTTAGTGTTTAAGTTCAGTTCAGTTTAGCTCAGTTCAGTGTGGTTTAAAATCATTACTGACAGTCACTAAAGAGAGTCACTGAAAACACTGAAGAGCAAATTCATCGATGCGTAGCTCTACCGATCCTGAACCATGCAAGCCAGTGGCGACAGCGGAGAGGGAAAAAAAAACTTGAGAAAAACCAGAATCAGTTCGGCACAACCATTTTAATTTCTTCCCTTTTTAAAATATTTCCCAAATTATGTTTAACAGAGCAAGAAAATTTTCACAGTATGTGTGATAATATTTTTTCTTCGGGAAAAAGTCTTTTGTTTTATTTCTACAAAAATAAATGTTTAATTTTTAAAAAAAAATTTGCATCCCTCACTCTCTTCGTTTTTACCCATAACTTGTTGAAATCAATAGAAACCCTACAGATATTTTACAGCATTTATTTACAACTGTGCATCTCTATCTTAGTTCTCCCCCATAATTTCTAAAAATTAGTAGAAATTTTCCAAATCAGTATTTCACTGTATGTTTTTACAACATTTGAATCTATCTTTCTCTCTCTTGGTTTTTCCCCATAACTTCTTGAAATATTTTTTTAACTGTATGACTGTGCGTGTGTGCATCTTCCTCTTTACCAATATGACACATTACACAAATAACCTCAAAAAATAAAGAAAAAAAGAATGAAGAAAGAAAGAAATATGTTAAAGGCTACATCATTGCTTGATTAAATCATCATCTGGACCCTTTTCCACGCCATCTATCATAAAAACCAAACACAATAAAAGCAATTTTGAAATATGAACTTGGATCTGTCACAATTAAAACCATTTCAACAGTAATGTTGAATAACTGCCGAACCCTCAAATGATCACTTATAAAAAACCCTGCGAGACACATGCAAGAAAAAAAGTCAAAGACATGTTTGCGATTGTTGTTTTCTTAACACAAACTATGCAAACATGTCAAACTTGAGCAACTTTTTTTTCCGTCTACAGAAGTGGCAGAGCAACCACAGCATGATTCATCACAGTCAGCACTATTTAATAACACACACACACACACACACACACGCACACTTCACGACAGTCCAGATAGACTCGATCCTGTCATTAACTCCTATATCTTTCCTCACAACATCTCCAGAGACTTCATTCTGACTCTGCGGCCATGGGGAAAGGCTTTTATATCAGTAAACCTCTTGCTTTTGTACTACTTGCGTTGGCCGTTGGGTCCCTGCTCACCATCCTTGGCTTATCATTGATTTACGCTCAAGAAAAACGAAGAAATGAGGAAAATATGGTGAACAATACGGTGACGACTTTAGCACCCTACAGCACTTCAATACCATCAAATGAGCCCTGGGACAAATACAGACTGCCTGATACGCTTCTTCCTGAATACTACAACATCACGCTATGGCCTCGGTTGACGAAGGATGATTTGGGAATGTATATTTTTACTGGTAAATCTGGAGTGGCGTTTTTGTGTGTGAAGGAGACCGACCTGATCCTTATTCATTCCAGTAACCTCAACTACAGTTTGACGGCGGAGAAGCACCATGCAGAGTTGATGGGATTGGGTGGCACGAGAGCTCCGGTCATACTGAAGACCTGGTTTCAAGACCAAACGGAGTTCATGGTGATTCAGCTCAGGGAGAATCTACAAGTAGGAAAGTCCTATTGGCTCTATACTGAATTTCAAGGAGAGCTGGCGGATGACCTGGGAGGTTTTTACAGGAGTGAATATGTTGAAAATGGGGTGGAAAAGTAAGACATGTTGTAGATATATTTATTCCTGGAATGACTTTTGTATGTAGTGTTTGCAATGGCTGAAATTGAATTGTAAATTCATGTTTTAGAGGTGATAAATACATATTTAATTAAAAGTGATTTATAATAATATTAATACATTTACTTTTATTCAGTATTAAAGGGGGTAGGTGATGAGATTTACAAGTAATTGTTAGATTTTTGTATTAAATTGCACAAGTTAAATACATTTTAGGTCCTGTAACAGATCCTGATGCCTTGCTCATTTAAAAAACAAAACAAACAAAAAACATGCTTACTATTTTTGCAAATAATACAAATATATGTGCCAACATGTATAAATATTATGGAGTCTCAGTTAATATTTCTGCATTAAATGAGGTATTAAATGATGAAATTTATAATTTGAAGAACTGCATTGAATTTGCATACTCTAAACACATTTTAGGTCCTGTAAAAGATTTTAAAAATAACCTTGCACACATATATATTTTTTTAAATATATATTGCCGAAATGTATAACTATGCAGTCTCAGTTAATATTTTGTCATATAGAAATTAAAAAAAAATCACAATAATAATAAAATCGATTATATTAGTATATTTTCTTTCATTTCGTATTAATGACAATCACAAATAATTGTTAATTTGAAAGAAAAAACACTTTCTTTGATTAATAAAAAAATATGCCTATATATATATATACATATATATATATATATATATATATATATATATATATATATATATATATATATATATATATATATATGCACAGTTGAAGTCAGAATTATTAGCTCCCCTTTGAATATTTTTCCTTTTTTTAAATATTTCCCAAATTATTTTTAACAAAACAAGTAAATGTTCACAGTATGTCTGATATAATTTTTTCTTCTGGAGAAAGTTTTGTTTTATTTCAGCTAGAATAAAAGCATTTTTAAATTTTTTAAAAAACATTTTAAGGTCAACATTTTTAGCCCCTTTAAGCTATATTTTTTTCGATAATCTACACAACAAACCATCGTTGTGCAATAACTTGCAATATTATATTTAACTCTAGTCTAATATTATTTACTGTCTTTATGGCAAAGATAAAATAAATCAGTTATTAGAAATGAGTTATTAAAACTATTATGTTTCGAAATGTGTTGAAAGAAATATTCTCTCCGTTAAACAGAAATTAGGTGAAAAATAAAAAGGGGGCTAATAATTCTGAGGGGTTATTAATTCTGACTCCAACTGTAAGTGGTAGTTGATAACGTTTACATAAAAATTGCTTATTTTTAAATAATTTCAGAAATTGTTAAGGTAAAGCTAACATTATTTCTCATACAGCGTTTTTACACCGCATTCAAATAATTTCTAATTAAATTTTTGCATTTTCCAGTTCATTTAAATCTTATTGTGATGTGAAAAAATACTATATACACATGTTGTAGTAGCTTAAACAATAGTTTTCAACTTGTTTAAAACAGTATTAGATTAATTACATCTAATTGTGAGACACAATTTTAGTACATATACAGAACTTTTCTTAATTTTAGTATTTAGTATTTACAGTTCACCCAAAAATTTAAATTCTGTCATCCTTTACTCACCCTTGACTAGTTCTAAACAAAACAAATAATATTGTAAGTCAATTTTGATATTAACTTGACATTGATAATAATTAATACTTCCAATATTATTTGTTTTCCTACCATGGATTTCCAACATTCTTTACAATATCTTTTTTTTTTAACAGAACACAATACCTCAAACTGGTTTGGATCAAGTCAAGAGTGAGTAAATTATGACAGAACTGACATTTTTGGTTGAGCTATCATTTTTAAAATATACAATAAAGTAGAAATGACTGAATAGCAAGATGTTTTCTCTTTAAATACACACTAAATATTGATCAAGACAGATGTAAAGATGTCTGCAAGCTAATCTACCCTAGTTCCTGCACAAAAACATAACTCATTGGATTTACTCTTTCTTTTTATGTAAGTGGTCGCAAACAATTTATATGGGCTGAATTTTAAACCAACTAATTACATTTATTAATGTTCAACTTATTTTGTTTAAATTCAGCCTGTATAAATTGTTTGCAGCCACTTACCTTAAAAGAATTAGGTAAATTCAATTTTCATTTTTGTCAGTGTCCACACTTACTGAGATGACTTTTATTTTGTCAGAGTTGTCGCCACCACACAGATGCAGCCCACTGCTGCCAGGACTGCTTTTCCTTGCTTCGATGAGCCCTCAATGAAAGCCGTTTTTCATCTGACTCTCATTCACCCTCCTGGAACTGTGGCTCTGGCTAACGGCATGGAGACAGGTTAGAGATCACATTAATGACAAATAATAAGCCCAAGACCGGTTACTCACTAAAGCTAAGCAGCGCTAAGCCTTGTTAATACCTGAAAGGGAGACCAGATGGAAAAACTAGGTTGCTGTTGGAAGTATTCTGTGTGAGTCGTAATGCCCCAGTATAGTGAAGGGGACACTATACTGCCAGTGAGAGCCGTCTTTCGTATAAGACATTCAAAGAGGTCCTAACTCTCTGTGAGTCATTAAAAATCCCCTGGCATTTCTTGTAAAGAGTAGCGGTGTAACCCCAGTGACCTGGTCTAATTTCCCTCCTTGATGGCTTCCCAATCATTCCCATCCACTGAAATGGCTCTATGTACTCTATATCAGGGGTTTTCAAACTTTTAGGACACATGCCCCCCCAAGTTTGTCCAATTTCACTTGTGCCCCCCAGGCACCCCTCCCTCGAGCCAAAATTACAATGCATGTGCAAACATCATTCACATATTAATTGCTGCGCTTAAAGTGTGTAGAATGAATTACATTAAAACATAAATATACAGCTTACCTGATTCAATGTGATGACTGAGTCTGTTTCTGAGAGGACAAAATGACTGGATTCCTGACAATACTAACCGTAAATCATGTTCCACTGTCAATAAGTGTGAGCCATGGCATGCTTGCTCTTGATGTACATGCATAAAGAAAATGCTGCTTACCACAGCCAAGTTCGCAGAGCCTAGATGGTGTGGTTAGGTCGAACATTGGCTATGGGCAACAATACTTTAATACGATTTTAATACTATTAAGACAATACTCTGATTAAGAGTCTATCATGTAAACGGCAACATATATGCAGTATTTCCGAGATTTGGTGCAAATGAGATCACTTTTTAAGTGAACCGTGAAGTTCGTGTTAACCGTGCACCGACACAACTGCAGCAGTTTGCAGAAAGGCTTCTCCAGCGCCTATATCTGCTCGATAAACGCCACGCGCATCTTCCTCTGGCTCTGCGCCAAGCAGATTAATTTTTAACATATGATGACGCGATGTACTAAAGTAAACATTCAAAGCACACAAGCATACTCGTATACTTCAGGGAACAGTCAATGCTGTCTGATAACATCAGTCTCTATTATTAAGCAATTCTTCTGGAAGGATTATTCCAGCGGTGCACCGAAGAATCGCTGAATAATAAAAGAATGAAATGAACACACATTTAACCCTTTGACGTACCATAGTTTGAGAACCACTGCCTTAGAATATAAACATTCAGAAAATTGTGTTGTCTGTAATTATCTAATTAATATTAATTTATCTTATTTATATTTTAATTTATTTTATTAATATTCATATTTAATATTAATTATCTCGTTGTGCTGCATCTTTGGATTGTTTTTAAAAATAATAAGACAACAAACGACAATGAAATCGCTCTGCTTTTGACTGAGTATCTACAGCAGGGGTCTCAAACTCGCGGCCCGCGGGCCATTTGCGGCCCTCAGTGCAATATTTTGTGGCCCGCGCTGACCACTGTACACTGACAGAATCAGTGGAGCGGGGAGAGAGAGCGCTCCCCGCTCCGCTGATTCTTTCCATACACAGCGGTCAGTGGCATTCCCCGCCTGCCGTGTAAACAAAGGGGCGGGGATGCCGGTGACGTCACCACGCACCCCGCCCCTTTGTTAGACGCTGTGACGGGCGGGAACTCAGGAACTCGCGCCGGCCAGAACCAAGGTAAGCTGTTCCCGCCCCTGCCTGCCACTTAGCTACCTATCTGCAGCCTGCCACCTACCTAGCTACAGCCTGCATCTTATATATATTATAGGTAGATACAGACTGGTACAGACTGATGTGACTGGAGTGGGGTGGGGGTGTTTTATTTATACATATATACGCCTTTTTTTTAGGTGAGGGCAGGCACGTGCAAACATAGGGCTCAACCTGTGCAGTGCACATGCCCTTTTTAGTCTTGGATAGAAAGTGCCCTTCCAAAATGATCAAAAGTGCCCCCGCGACGCGGCACACCTTCGGTCCCGCCCTTCAGTAGGCACGCGACAACACAGCTGATCAGTACGCGCACGACAACACAGCTGATCAGTACGCGCGCGATAACACCGCTATTCAGTACGCGCGCATCCACTCAGCAGTGGGTGAGGGAATGGAAGTTTTGAGTGAGTTCCCCCAAGCCATACTGAGGGTCTCAACTGCTTCCGCTCTAAAGCCAAATGTGGTTCAGATTTGTGAGAAGAAGCGCTGTCAAGTCTCTGGCAGCAAGGAGTAGGCAAAAGATGCCATGTTCAGAAGAACTGTTCATAATCTTCACTCAATGTTCTATTAATGTTCAGGACACGTCATGCTCAGAAGAAATAATTAAAACTGTTAATAATGACATTTGAGGACTTTTTTTTTGTGAAATCCCTTATGCGGCCCAGCCTCACCCAGACTTTGCCCCCAGGTAAATTGAGTTTGAGACCCCTGATCTACAGTATATAGCTCAATATAGGTTTGTTAAAGTTATACAGTGTTTTTATTCTAAAACACCATATTAAAACAAAAATGGACTGCACTGTTAGTTTTTCATTTCTTCATCTGTAGACACACGTGAATTCTTGACTCCAGCTTTCACTATTAATGTTTCCACAGGCACTGAAAACATCACAATAGAAAATCAACAGGTTTTACAGACCAGATTTGAGCCGACTGAAAAAATGTCCACATACCTGCTGGCCTTCGTCATCAGTGAATTCCCCAGCATACAATCCCCACTAGGGGCTAACAAAATTCTGGTAAACATTCAAGACATTCATTTTAAAATGCCATTCATTTGATGCATTTTGATTGCACTGTTTGTTTGGGTTTTTGTTCAGGTCAGAATTTGGGGACGTAGAGAAGCCATCGAGAACGGAGAGGGAGATTACGCCCTAAATGTTACATTCCCGGTTTTGAAGTATTTAGAAAGCTATTACAACACCACATACCCCCTGTCCAAATCAGGTGAGAGTTTAAACAAGCAACTTCATTCCACTATTTGTGTCTCAATCTGTTACATCCATAAACACTAGGCCACATGGGGAAATAAGCAGTCCGAATATGACTTTCCGCTCTCTAGACCAAATCGCTCTGCCTGATTTTTCCGCTGGAGCAATGGAGAACTGGGGTCTGGTCACATACAGAGAAACTTTTCTTTTCTACGAGCCGAAAGTATCCTCTCATGAAGATAAAGAAGGGGTGATCACTGTAATCTCACATGAACTTGCCCACATGGTACGTGTGTTATGTCTGTTTCTACTTTTCAAATGATCAAATTAATTAATCTTACAGCTTCGTAATTGTTTTTTTCAGTGGTTTGGGAACCTTGTGACCATGAGATGGTGGAATGATCTTTGGCTCAATGAAGGCTTTGCAAGTTATGTTTCATATCTCGCCGCTGATTATGCTGAGCCTACATGGAATATTGTAAGTTTTTTAATGACTCAATTGACAAAGTATATAAAGATCATTTCAAATTTCAAAATGGCAGCAAACACATCACTATAGTGAAGCTAGTAATCAAAATGCTGAATTAAACTTCAATTCAAGGGCTTTTCCATAATATATGAAGTTTATTTATAAACTAATTTAGAGAGGATCACGAGTGCAACCGGTCCGCATTAGCTAATGTACTGTATGATCCACCAATCAGACGAAGCCTAACTCTCTATAAATAACCAGAGCATCTTACCAACCATCTTCGTGTTGAAGAATTCCCCCTTCCACCCCTACTTCTCCCCCTTTTTCCCTTGACATGGCGACACGGCGGCCCAATGATAAGCACTGTTGCTTCACAGCAAGAATGTCACAGGGTCAAGTCTTTACCTGGCCAAGTTGACTTTTCTGTGTGGAGTTTACATGTTCTCCCCGTGCTCGCGTGGGTTTCCCCCTGGCTCCCACAGGTAAGACATGTGACCTAAGAAAATTGACCAAACCAAATTGACAACATTGAAAAGCACTTAATCAGTAGTATATCTATCCACAGTAATTCCTAATTCCTATTCGCCATAACAAGCAGGGGAGTTCTCGAGACCTACTTGAGCTCAAACTCCCCTCTTGCCCGTCAACGGGAGGGAGCCCCGGGCTCGAGGATCTTATGAGCTCAGGGTTCTCCCGGGGACAGCATGACAAACACCCTCTATAATCAATCATCAGCTAAGAGTGAACTCTTTAAAAGAAGTTAAATGAAATTATGATATAAATACAAATCATAAATATGATGTATTAACTCTAGTTTATGAATTAATAAGTCAACAATACAACTTATGAGATAAATAAATTAAACTCATAAATAAATAAGATTTAAAATGTCATATCTAATTTAAAATTACTTTAAAAAAACGTTGCATACAATTCCAACAACAACATAAACAAAAACAACAAAAAAAAAACATAAAAAATTGCAGGGAAATCTGGGAAAGTCAATTTACGGTTAAAATGATTAGCCTTTCCTGTGAAATATGTATTCTTTTTCAGACATTTCCCAGGTGATGTTTAATAAAGCAAGGCAATTTTCAAAGTATTTTCGAAAATATTTTTCCTTCTATAGAAAGTCTTATTTGTTTTATTTTGAACAGAATAAAAGTCCCAGATCCAAACATTGTAAAACGCGAATAAATAACTGACAATTATTGCAGTAAAAAGTGATGTTGCAAACAAATAAATACTTACATATTTCCTGCCACTGATTTCGTTTCAGTGCATCCTGTAAAGAGAATCAACACAATTAAATTAATCTTTATTTCTGTAGTGCTTTCACAATGTAGATTGTGTCAAAGCAGCTTAACATAGTGGATTATAGGAAGTTGAAATTGCATCAATCCAGTTCAGAGTTTAAGTTTAGTTTAATGTGATTTAACATTCACTGCTAAAAGTCCAAACACTGAAAAGCAAGTCCATCGATGCACAGCTCTAAAAGTCCCGAATCATGCAAGCCAGTGGCGACATGTCTATCATGAATATTAAATATTACATACATTTTTGATCTTGAAAATTTCTAAATCAAACCAGAGTTTAGCAAAACTCTGCCAAAGCTATTTAATAAAAACGAGTTTGTTCATAAAAATTCATGGTTCTCTTTAGTATTTTTTTTTTTTTAGATATTAAAATGTTTTTCAAATTGGGTTACTTAAAGTTCTATGGGGGCCCTGAAAAGGTTATATTGTATGTCATTGGTACAGTGATTTTATTGAGTGAAATTTTTTTATCATATTCTGTAAATACGACTAATAAGTGATTTGGTAACACTTTACAATGAGGTTCATTAGTTAATGCATTTACTAACATGAACTAATCATGAACAACACTTGTACAGCAGTTATTAATCATAATTGAACATTTACTAATGCATTATTAACATCCAAGTCCATGCTTGTTAACATTAGTTAATGCACCATGAGTTAACATGAACTAACAATGAACAACTGTATTTTCATTAACTAATGTTAACTAGCATGAACTAATACAGAAGTAAATGTATTGTTCATTGTTTGTTCATGTTAGTAAATGCATTAATTAACATTAACTAATGAACCTTATTGTAAAGTGTGACCAGAGATTTTATAATGTGTCATGAATAAACTCAAATAAAAATAAATCTCTACAGTTTAGGAAAAAAAAACTTTACACTTTACAATAAGGTTGTTTTAGTTAATGCATTTACTAAAACAAACAAACACTGAACAATAGACCATTTCAACGTGGTGACGTCATTGGCCCTTGAACATTTCCTGCTTGTTGTCACATTATTTCATTTCTGTAACAAGAGGCGATTCAATCATAACTTAATGTTATAACAGCCATTGTAACATTATTTATCAATATGTGGAACGTATTTGACTCTCAGAAGCTACGGAAGTTTAAAATGTAAAACAGGAAATATGTCAGGACCATTGTTATTGTTTACCTCCTTCAAAATAGTCTATACATTTATTATATCATCTGATTGTGTTATTTACACACTATGCTATCCAAACCATGCCCAAGCCCGTTTCCTGGATCGTTTGAGAAGTGTGAGTGCTCTGAATCAGGCTTTGGCCGGCCCTGGCCCGGTTGGAAGAGGTGTGCCTGAGTGCGGTTCACTTGGGCTTGCAAAGCACGCCTGAGCCCGACACTGAAGACGAGACGTGAGTTTTAAGGGACTGCTTCATATTGATTTATTAATCATTCTTACTGTTCATTGAACGCAAACTGTCGTAGATTGTTAAAGACGCAAACCCCTCACTGCAGGACAGGTGCACCTTCAGCAAACCTCCTAATTCCTGCAGCACGAGGAATTTATGATTGTTTATGAGCGTCAAAAGGGGCTGATTTATTCGGCGAAATATTTAACTGTCTGTCACCGTATCCCAAACCACTAAAGTGATATAACTAAAGAGCGCTTCTAACTGAACAGCTAATCATCGATAGCGTAATTGAGCTCAGGCGCGAATGCAATGTGAGTGTGGGCTGTCGGGGGTGACGGAAAGGGGGACAAGCGTGATTCGGCCCGGTTCAAGGCAACTGTACATAGTGTGAGTACGCCCTAATGTTAACAAGCATGCATTTTTATGTTAATAATGCATTATTAAATGTTGAACTATAATTAATAAATGCTGTACAAGTATTGCTTATACGTAGTCCATGTTAATAAGTGCATTAATTATTGAACCTTATAGTAAAGTGTGACCAAACTGGCAGGTGTGGTTGTCAGAATTGTACTATTAAAATGTACTAGAAACCAAGAAAGGAATTTCACATTTTTACGGAAAACCACTGAAATTGATTCATTTATATAGTTATTTTGAACATCAAACCTTTGTTTTACAGACAAAAAAGCAATCATTAGCATGTGGTGATAAGTGTCATATGACAACCACTTTTCTCAGAAGCAATAAACATTTATCAAAAATAAATGTAACAAAAAAATTATAATAAAATGTATTAAGTAATGCCCTACAATTAATGCAACTCAAGCTCATCCTGCATGTGGACGCGATTTATGTGGGCAGAGGTACATATGGCCGCATTGTATTTTTTTAAGCGAACGCTATAGGGCGGTGTGACGCCGCTTCTCTTCGCGCTTGCCTGCTGACAGCTCACCTCCGTGTAGAGGGCTTTCCCGCCACAACCAGTTTGTCCGGTTAGCTCGTCGTGTACGTCGGCAGAGTGGAGACCCGGAGGGGAGCCGATCGCCACAACGGCGATGACCGGGTTTGTGTCCGTGGAAGAGCGGTTCAAGAAATCAGGTAAGACAAAAACAGAACCCAAAAAATAAAGTGAACGAGATTTAACACGTAGAGAATGTGGTGTAATCCAAAAACACGGTCAAAATAAGACGAGGGCTTTTCTTTTTTTTTGATGGCTTTTGTAAATCGTTGCTTGTTTTTAGAGAAGCGTGCATGTGAGCGGGCAGGTCAATAAATAAAAGTGGTTGGGTTTAGGGAAGGAGGAGGAGGAGGGTGGGTTGGCCGATTGGTCGGTCGACCAGTCAATCATTCAGTCAGTCGGACAGACGGTCGCTCGACAGCGGCCTCCGACGGCTTTACACAAGAACAGCATGGGCGTGAACGGCGCTCGCAAGATGGGTTCGAGATGCGAAAATGCGCACACAACGGCCTCTCGCGGATTTGTAAAAACAAAAACTGCACCTCTCGAGAGGTTTGCAGGACTACGTTTCCGGAATGAACCTGGGTTGAATTAATGCCTTAGTAGGAAGTAATGCCAACAAAAAAGCAAGAAAAGTGTTATAAAGGGATTTCTGGGAACGGTTACTCACTGTATATACAGTACTATGCAATAGTTTTAGGCCACCATCTTTCTGTTGTTTTACTAATAGTATAATGAGTATATGTGATTATTCACCAAACCAGTCAAACAAGTGTAATGTTTTGAGTAATTAAAAAAAAAGATATTTATACAGGGTGAATACATTGTCTTTCAGTTGATGTATGGTTTGTTAAGATAGTTTAGAGTTTTATTTATTTTAGTTTTAATTATTTTAGACGTGAAAGAATGTTGGAAAGAGGCTGGTTCTACCAGTATTGTTAGCAATCTTGTCTAAATAGATGGAATTGTGAATGTTGAAACGTACAGACAGGTTTTTATCCATTATGCCATTATGCTAATTGTAGTGAAATCCTACTTAGAGAAAGAAAACAGATGATGAAACACAGACAGTCATGAAATGGCCTCCACAGGGTCCAGACCTGAATATTATTGAGGCTGTATGAGATCACCTGGATAGAAAAGGAAAGCTATGACCGTCTAAACCTAAAGAAGAAGAAGCCTGATACTACACAGCACATTATTTCAGAAAATGTCAGGACAATTAGACCAAAACAGTTCAAGCTGTGCTGGAATAGTGCTTAGGACTTTTTCACAGTATATTAAGGACATAAGGACATAGGATTTCTACTCTAGCATATTTACCGTTTTTTTTTTTTTTTTACATTCAAACACACAGCCATTTTTACAGTGTATGTTCATAAAGTGAGTTGAAAATGCTAATAAAGTTTAACTAATGATTAAATAATTAGTGTTTTCTCTCGTGCAGAAAGAGCTGATGGTCCTGCAGCAGGTTTACCGGGCGTTTACTGTCGACGCTCTTGTGTCCTCGCACCCTCTGTCTTCACGAGAAGATGCAGTCAACACCCCGCAGCAAATCGAAGAGCTGTTTGATGCCGTAACATACAGCAAGGTTGCATCATGTGCCAAAGACAGCTCGAAATATCGCTGTTAAGCAATGTTTTTAGACAACAATCATTCTTTGTTTTTACAGGGGGCTGCAGTGCTTAGAATGCTGTCTGAGTTTCTGTCCGAGTCCGTCTTCGCTAAAGGACTTCATGTATGTCTAAATGGTTGGAGGTTTTGATGTTTATGCTACTGAGTGACTTTTCCTCAGCAGATCATGTTTGTATGTGATTTCCACAGAACTATTTGCAAGAGCATGCTTACAGCAACACAGTGTACACAGATCTCTGGAAAAAACTGCAGGAAGTAAGTTAAAAAACTGATGTTAATACTTTAATCCTTGTGCGTCCTTATTGACATCTCAGATCCAAACAGAAATCTGATTTATGGTCATGTATGAACTTATTATATACAGCTGAAGTCAAAAATATTTGCCCTTCAGTGTTTTTTTCCCTTCTTTTTTAAATATTTCCAAAATGATGTTTAACAGAGCAAGTAATTTTTCACAGTATTTCCTATAATATTTTTTCTTCTGGAGAAATTCTTAATTGTTTTATTTCAGTTAGAATAAAAGCAGTTTAAATGTTTTTAAACCATTTTAAGGTCAATAAAAGTAGCTCCCTTAAGCAATATTTTAGTTTGGAACGTCTACAAAACAAACCATTGTCATACAATGAGTTGCCTAATTACTCTAACTTGCCTAATTAACCTTATTAAGCCTTGAAAATGCACTTTAAACTGAATACTAGTACCTTGAAAAATATCTGCTAAACTATTGTTTAGAAATGTGTTAGAAAAATTATTTCAATGTGTTGTTAAAAGAATTTCAATGGGCTCTATGCACAGCTAGAGTTTTAAAGCCAACGATAAACTTCCGGTGAAAGCTTAATGTGTTTATTTTCAATTTCACAAGGCTGTTTTTACAGCATCAATGTTGTGATGTAATTACCATACATTCAGTTAAATCGATTTAGGCATTCATTAAGTTGGTCAAGCGTAAAACGAGATTAAAGACCGCTGTAGCCACTAGAACCGTCAGTAGCAACAGGTGCAGAAATTCAATTGAAAATACTGGGGTAAAATAAACATATTTTAAAGACATGGCGGGGGGAATTTAATGCAGTGCTTCTTGTCTGATCTGACACCCACTTCAGTATATCTAACAGGCAGTGAAGATCACTGATTTTTAAAGAAATCAGATCTTAAACATGACAATTTTGTAATGGAAAGACGGTTCACTGGAAGAACTTAGGCTGCCTGGCTAAAAATTAAAAGTCTGTGTGCATATAGCCCATTGTTAAACTTAAATTGTTAAACAGAAATTGGGGAAAAATATAAAATAATACAAATTTAACAGGAAAGTTAATAATTCTGACTTATATTGAGTTATAGTAGCTATGCTAGTACATGTATAAGTCTTAACTTAATTTAAGTCATAAGTATGCCCACACGGAATCTGCGTGCACAGAAGTCCACAGATTTTCCACAGATTTCCGCAGATGTTTGGACCATCATTCATTTTGTTTATTTACTTGAATAAATGTGTGTAAATCTATATTTATTCAGTTTTTAAATTAAATACAGTAATATTATTGACTAATATGAAAATGTTTATCTGATTTATGTACAATGCAGTTTGTAAAGTAAATTTTTTTTGTTATTTAGTAGATATATTATATGAGAGACTTGCTTTATCAAATAAATTAATCTAATTGGATTTGCATTTTAAACATTAAATAAAAGTTAAAAAGATATTCTTTCATATATTTCATTAAAGGTTTTAGTTATGATACTCCCAAAATAATTCTGCAGAAATCCCCAGATTTTTACCAAAATTCTCAGCAGAAATAGCAAAAACCGTCCGCAGATTCCATCTGGCCCTAGTCATAAGTATATTATAAGCTCGATTTCTAATTCTAATGGTTGAAAAACACTACATGTAAATGTCCATTTATATATATATATATATATATATATATATATATATATATTTATATAAATGGACATATATATATATATATATATATATATATATATATATATATATATATATATATATATATATATATATATATATATATATATAAATAAATAATCAAAGTTGATTTATTGGCATGACTGTAAAAATACAAAACTATCAAAATAATAGAATAGAAATAAAACATCATTAACAATTTCAATCTAATAAACAGTGTACAAATAAAAACGGGTCATATACAGTGTCTGTAAACATAAATTTGTATGTCAAGTTTGTGATTTGCATCTATTTGTCGTTTTCACTTTTGGCAAAAAGATGCATTTTTTATGAAATTTATTATATTTCACCTACATTCCCCCCAAAAATATAATAATGTGTTACAATTTATGTAGTTTATGATCATTTACTTATCCATGTTTTGGTATTTTATTGTAGTAAAGATTATTAAACTGATTAAAAAATAATAAAAAAAAGAATATTATTGTAAAAATTATTAAAATATAATACTTTATTACAGTATATTTATCTTTTTTTTAAACGGCACAACAGCGGTTATATGTTTTTGGTATTTTATTGTGGTAAAGATTATTAAAATTATTTTTTTAAATGATTTTATTGTACAAATTATTAAAATATTTATTCATTTTTATTTTGGCTTGAGACTGATTTATATTTCTGCATCAAGCTATCAAGCTCAGGCATATGCTCCGGTGCAGCCTGCATAGGGTTGCATAGCCCGCTCTGTGACTGATGCGCACTTCTTAAAAAATTTAACTACACGTCGCAATGACGCGTAGCGCAAGCTCTGTGATGGGTCGGCTTGGTACCGATGACGAGCGCTGCCTGTGCTGAGAGCCGCGAGCCCGATAGAGCAAGTCTTTACAAGTGTCGAGTCCCATGAGCTCCTCCACAAGGAAACTTTTGTTTTGTGTTTACCTTATGATTAAAGTTGTTGCACGCCCGCTGGTTCCCGCCTCTGAATGAATAAATAAACAAAACACCCACGAAGTAACTCGACACAGAGGAATGTAAAAACCTTCTGCCATCTAGCGTTTTGGAAGTGTTATTACACAGCAAAACAAACAGCAAGCAGAATTATAAATGCACGACTACGCTCAAGGCAGGCACAGTCACGTCACTTGACACAGAAGTACACTGTAAATCAGCCATTAGTATTAATCTGGGGTCGCCACAGTGGAATGAACCGCCAACTTATCCAGAATATGTTTAAAGCAGCGGATGCCCTTCCAGCCTCAACCCATCACTGGGAAACACCCATACACTCCCATTTACACACACTGTGCCACCGCACCGCCCTTTTATTAAAATGTGATACGTTTAATTATACTTAACATTTGTTTAATTGACACACATTGTTAAATGTTTCTGTTTTGGTATTTTTTTGCAGTCAAGATTATTAAAATTCTTTTAAAAAATAATATTATTGTAAATATTATTAAAATGTAATACTTTTAATTATATGTTAATGCAAAGTGTGTGTGTAATTTTCACAGCCATAACTTCAGATTTAATTTGATTTCTATATAATTTAATTCAGGTTGCAGACTCTGATGGAAACGTTCATCTCCCAGCCTCAATAGAGGAAATAATGAATCGCTGGATTCTTCAGGCGGGCTTCCCTGTTGTAACTATTGACACTCATACAGGAAGTATCTCTCAGCAGCACTTCCTGATTGACCCAGAGGCAGTAGTAAACAAACCATCTGACTACAAGTATGTTTACATTGACTAATCTGAAAACACCCAAGTCCTGTACTTATAAAGAGTTCGGTTTTAAAGTATACTGTGTGTGTCTTCAAAATGATGCAGTTACGAGTGGTTTGTGCCCATCACGTGGATGAAGAATGGCAGAAACATGGGCCAGCACTGGCTCCTTAATAAAAGCACTTCATATGAGCTCATGAAGACAGAGACAAACTGGATACTGGCCAACCTGAATGTCACGGGATACTACAGAGTTAATTATGATTCCCAGAACTGGGAACGTCTCATTAAACAACTGACTTCAGATCATCAAGTGAGTATCTTATAACCTGATTGATGTTAAAACATTCAGAATATTCATACAGAATATACTTTATTTACATATCATTCATATACATAAATGAATACTTAAAAATTTTGGTCCCACTTTATATTAAGTGTCCTTAACTACTTTGTACTTGCATCAAAAAAAAAATACAATGTACTTACTGTTTATGATGTATTTGAGAACACTTGTGGTGCTTTTGAGTTGGGATAGAGGTTGGGTTATGGACAGGGATGGTGGTATGGGTAGGTTTAAGGGTGGGTTAAGGTGCAAGGGATGGTCAACAGTGTATTTACAAATGTAATTACAAAAGTTAATTACAGATGTAATTACATACTTGTATTTAATCAAGCATAAGTACACAGTAAATACATGTATTTACACAATAAGTACATTGTTACAAACTATTAATTTCTGTGTAAATACATATTAGTTAAGGCCACTTAATATAAAGTGGGACCAAAATTTAAAATATATATTTTCAAACAGCTAAAAATGTCATCAAAAATAATATTGCAATTACTGCAATTAAATTTTCAACTTTCAATTTTTAAATTTAAAGATGTGGTCAGAGTAGAGATTAATGACGTACAATGAAAACAAAACAAAAAGAAATACTAGGATCTTTTAACTAAAGATGGCGTGTTTCAAAACGTAAAATAAAGTGGTAGAAAAACAGTTTAGATCTTTTTTTATATTTAATTAATATTTAATATTTAAAATGTAAATATCATTAAGTAAAACCATTGTTTTAACTTCAGAAGAGTTTGAAATAAATATTTGAATAAACCTGATGAACACAACAATTAAAACATTTGTTACTTTGACAAACTGTCACCACCAATCATTTTCTGGAGAGAAATTTGAAAAATTATAGTAATAAAATTAAATTAAAAATAATAATTATATATACACTACCTGACAAAAGTCTTGTCATTGATTCCAGTTGTAGGAGCAATAAATAATAACTTGACTTCTAGTTGGTCATTTGGAAAAGAGGCAGAAGGTAGATTTTTGAACTGCATCCCAATTATCACAAATACTGCAGAAGGACTATTAAAACCCGCATGGAGCCAAGATTCTCACAAAAATCAGTCAAGTTTGGTAAAGAAAAAACATAGTTTGGGCTAACTTTCAGTATAGGGGGTGTGAGAGAGATTTGCAGAGTGGATGGCAACATCAACAGCTTGAGGTATCAAGACATTTGTGCTGCCCATTATATTACAAACCAAAAGAGAGGGCAAATACTTCAGCCTCCACAATAAAGTTCCTGAAAGCAAAGAAGGTCAGGGTGCTCTAGGATTGGCCAGCCCAGTCACAGACATGAACATTATTGAGCATGTCTGGGGTAAGATGAAGAAGGAGGCATTGAAGATAAATCCAAAGAATCTTGATGAACTCTGGGAGTCCTGCGAGAACGCTTCCTTTGCCATTCCAGATGACTTTATTACTAAGTTATTTAAGTCATTGCAGAGATGTATGGATGCAGTCCTCCAAGCTCATGGGAGTCACACAATATTTATTCTTTTTAAACTGCAGTATGACTTTATATTCTATACTGTACATTATTTCTTGTAAGTGACGAGGACTTTTGACTAAGCAAAGTCAAACCTTACTGTCTTAATTAAATAATGAAAAATCAAGGCATGATCATATTTTATTTTGGTAAAATAAGCGTATTTGAGAGGACCTTGCCTTTCATATAAGCCACTTCTGTTACTGTAACGAGGAGCCTGACACGGAGGGATCCATTTGCAGTATATTTATTAAACACAGTTCAAACACAATCATACAATACACACTTACGTGCGAACTCACATCAGTAGTATTCAGTATGGGTCTAAGGGTTGGCGGCTGGCTATCAAGGAGTGATATAGCAGGCATGGATCAGTGGCAGGCGGCGTGGTTCAGAGTCGGGATATCAGGGTTAGTTCAGGGCAGGCGGCGTGGATCAGAGTCAGAGTACAAGCAAGGTTCGGGGCAGGTAGAAGGCAACACAAGGTGGATAACAGTCCAGGTAATACACGGGAGATCAGGCAAGGAGATAACGCTCAGAAATGTCAGACAGGGCAGAACAAGACTTCGCAAAGGGCTGAGAGTGAGAGTTGCTTATATGTGTGAGCGTGGGTCGTTAGTGTGATGTGCTGCAGGTGCGTGTGGTTATCAGTTACTGAAGATGACGTAATGCTTAGAAGTGCGGTGATGGTGGCCTCTGCTGGCCAGCGAGGGGAAGACTGGGACTGAGTCGGTGAAGTCAAGTTGTTGTTTTTTTGTTGTTCCTAAAACTTGGATAGGACTTTTGTCAGGTAGTGTACATGTATGAATGCATAAAAATGTTTGTTTTGTTTTACAAAAGTGTTTGTTTTGGATTTTTTTAGGCTATTCCAGTTCTCAACAGGGGTCAGATTATTGATGATGCATTTACTTTGGCGAGGTAAGCTAACCCCAGTGACAATTTATTGATGGAAACATTTTTAATAAATCAAGCTTTTAATAGTTAAATAATTAACCGTCTGATTCTGACCATTCAAAGAGCAAAGATTCTCAACATAACCATGGCTCTGAGAACAACCCAGTATCTCTCAAACGAGAAGGAGTACATACCGTGGGAATCTGCCATTAGAAATCTGGAATACTTTTTCCTCATGTTTGACCGAACAGAAGTCCGTGGACCTTTGGAGGTATAGAAGTTGACTTAACATAGGGTATCTGATGACAAAACAAGCTAAATGAAATATGTACATTTCATTATTGAGAGAGTATGATCAATTCAACACATAATGCCTTAATATTTGATTATTTATCAAGGCTTACCTGCGGAGAAAGGTGGAACCACTTTTTCACTACTTTA
Organism: Danio rerio; assembly: GCF_052040795.2. Lineage (NCBI taxonomy): Eukaryota > Metazoa > Chordata > Actinopteri > Cypriniformes > Danionidae > Danio > Danio rerio. The sequence goes on along the minus strand of NC_141027.1, from coordinate 15,340,444 downwards.
AAGTCATCACATCAAACTGGACTCGGAAACCTACGAGACACATGGACCAGTAAATACACTTTTATCTCTCTCATGGTTTAATTCATATATTAACACCACACACTTTTCGGCTATAAATTAAAACTTTTATAAAGGTCATGACAAACCAAGTTGTTCTAGAACTACATTGCTTTATTTTCAATGTTGTAAAAACAATTGAGTTACCTTAATCGATTTGAGTTGGGACAACATGAAGGAATTGTGAGGGACCCAGCTTTTTTTTTTTTTTTTTTTACAGTATATGACAATAAAATTGTTAAACATACTATAATATACTATATACTATATACTAAACATACTATACTATATAACTTTATAAGCATTAAAAGTAATATTCACTGTAATTAAACTGATGTTTAAATTCTGTCGATTTACTCAACCTTTACTTGAAAAGGTTTCAAACCTTTATAAGTTTCTTTCTTTTTGTTGAATCCAAAAGGAGATATTATGAAAAATGTTGGAAACCTGTAATCATTTCCAGTAGGCAGAGGATGTCAACGTGATGTTAGATTGACGCTGTAACCCAACGTCAGGGGATGTTGCATTTTGTTTAGAAATGAACAAATCAGGTTGAGAACCCAACATCAGGCCGACGTCAATGTCCAACGTCAGACAGACGTTGCATATTGGTTATTTCCAATGCAACCTAAAACAACAAAATATCAACGTCTAATAATATTACAGCTTGACGTTGTGTGGACATTACCAATACGATGGTATACCTGATGAATAAATGGCAGTATTTGATGTCAATATGATGCTGGTTTAAGATGCGTGCTCGATGTTTGGTCACTATCCAACACAACCCCCAATAACAACATCACTTCATATCTTTATTGGACATAAAAATAACATTGTTCTTAGTCTCTAGTGACCTAAATATAACCTAATATTAACATCTTATGACATTGTGTCTCTGCTGGGTTGACCCCCATAGTATTTGTATTTTCCACTATGGAAGTCAATGGTCACCGGTTTTCAGCTTTCTTCAAGATATATTCTTTAGTGTTCAACTCCTAAAGGTCTGGAACCACTTGACAGAGCATTCATAGTGACCACATGACCACACTAGGTTATCTACTAATTAGCATATACAGTTATTTAAAAAGTCAAGTACAGTAAATATTAGGGAAATAGTGAAAATTCGGTCTGTATCTAAAATGATAGTCATAGAGACAATTATAGGCTTATTTAAAGGGATAGTTCACCCCCAAAAAAGACAATTTGGTCATCATTTACTCATGCTCTGAGTTTCTAAAAAAACAGCCATTCACTTCTATAATATTTCTGTTCTTACTATGGATGTCAATTGCTGTTTTATTTACAACATTTTTCAGAATATCTTGCTTTGTGTTCAACAGAAATAAAAACCTCATAATCATAATCAGAACCACATTAGTGTGAGCAAATTAAAATTTTTGGGTGAACAATCCCTTTAAATCTATAGGTTCAGAGGGGTATATATGATCATAAAAACAAAATTACTATTGTTATTGCTGGTACAAAAACTGGACGTCAGTGAAAAAATGTATGATGTTGATGCTAGTATACACTTTACAATATTGTAAACAGAGAATTGACATTTTTCCACAAAATATTGGTAATATTATAAGTAATGTTATTTATTGAGGTTACTGCTATGTTGCCTGATTTGTTTGTCCTCGATTTATAGATACAACCAGTTGAATGCGATCACAATGGCCTGCAAAACTAGAGTCAAAGCATGTTCAGAGCTCACCAGCATGTGGTACAGACAATGGATGAAGGACCCGAACGTCAACCCGTATGACAACCTCTTCTCTCATCTTAAAATCTGAATTCAGTTCAGTTCACCTCATTATTATGAATACACTAATGTTTAGTTCAATTCAGTAATGAAACTTTAAATTCAAATAATGCTTTCCAGATTTTCACTATGTTAGGACTAGCAGAACTGAGTTGAGTTGCTGAGACTTTTATTAAAGAATGTTGATGTGCTTCCAACTGAAACTGAATATTAAGCAGGGGGCGGTGCTTTCTTTTTGCACATCATTCCCTTGTAGTAAATGTATGGTAAGAGGGGTGTGGTTATTATACAGTTGCTGAAGGGAAGGACCACCACTCCAAATGCAGAAGCAAATGATCGAATTTTGATTAAAGATTATTTTATTCGGTGAATTAACTTGCTCAATTTAATTGTTCACCTAAAGAATAACAATATGCGCTAACAAAATAAACATCGTACATTTTGATTTCATACTTTAACTACTTTTTTAGTTATTTCGATCTGTTTATTCTGAATTACTGATGTCTTTTGAAGCACTGCTTTATAACACTTTGAAATCTTTAAGAATCCTTTATTTTGAATCAGTGGTGTGGTACGCGTATCAAATTGGCAAGGTCCTGTGATTTCAGTAAAAGGTAACATCGTGATATTACTATTTTGAATATTTTTTCTTCAATTCTCCACTTGGGACATCTAATTTATCTAATATCAAATGCATACCAGAAATCATGCAAGTTCACTCAGATAGCCCCCCCAGTGGTGAATCACTGAACAGGTTTAATAGATTTTACACAGCCTGATCTCATGAAGAAACGTAACTATTTTACGTTTTGTCAGTTTAGTGGCTTATTCGTACGAATTCATATGATTTTTAAAAGGAGGCATGGCTCTAAATTAAAAGGCAATGTACTAAATTCTACGAATGAGATTGTATAAATTCATATGAATTAGGCACTAAAGAGTTACAAACTGCCGTGAGATAGCGTTGATTTTACCTCATCTTATATCTGTTTACGAGCTTGTAAACATTTTATTAATACATATGTAAAATTAAAATAACATTAGCTAAAGGTCTCTTATAAAATAATGAATGCTTGAAAATTTATAACAATGTATAGTACGCAAACACTTAAAATTTAATGACATTAGATGATATAAGTGGATTTTTAAGTTACATTTTTAATTTAAAGTTTGCAATAAATTTGAAAAAGCCAATTCTAATGGATGTTTGTTTTGTATTTACATATTTAGCATGTGGTTTTGAACTGTTTCGAATCATTTTGTGAAGCAATTGGTTCAATTGTTTTGAAGCTTTGAAAAGCTCAATTTTGCCCATCTCTGAATTCAGTCTAGGCTAGTTTAATTCAGCTCTTTATCATTCCACAAATTTACTTTTGAGCTCAGTTCTTCAGTTCAGTCGGTTTAGTTCAACGACAGCCAGTTCAGTTCCCATATTAGTTGAAATCAAGTCCACTCCAAATTCATATATTTTTGATTCAGCTAATTTGCTAATTTAGTTCAGTGATTCAGTTCAGTTTAATAGGAGTAAAAGTTCATTTCACTTATGTCTACCTCTATTTTTCTGTTCTTGGGAGTTTAGTTCATGGGATTTCAGTACAGGCCAGTAAAATTCATCTCTTTGTCATTGCACAAATTTGATTTAATCTTGTTGAGCTCAGTGATTCATTTCAGTTTAGTAACAACCTGAATTCAATTCAATCAAGTTTGGTTCACTTTTTTTTAGAGTTCTTTTCATTATAATCACGCATGTTCAGTTGAATCCAGTTCCACTCTGAATTCATTTCATGGCTTTCTTTACGATTGCACTAATTTGTGAATTCAGTTTATTCAGTGATTCACGTCAATTTAATAACAGTCAAAACTGAGTTCACTTATTTCTACCTCTTTTGACTATCAGGGACCACACCACAACCAGTGCTTGTGAAACTTTATTATAAGTTGTTTGAGAGAAGTAGGGAATAGTTATGAAGTTTGAAAGGAGAAGTATGGATGATTATTGAAGTGTGTGTGGTCACGTGATGTGCGTTTTCAGCCTTTTTGGTGTGAACGGAGAGCTGTTCAGAAATGCTGGGTAAAACGCTAGTGTGGATGCGGATCATTTTCATTCTACACTAGTGTAAACGGGGCCTCAGAGTGGGGGCTTCATCTCAAAGGTGAATGTGGAACCTTTAAAAGACCCCCCAATGCACCCTGCATGTGGAAGTGGAGAGAGATGGGGGGGGGGGGGGTGTACAGTATAAATGGATAAGTTTAGAGGGAAATGGGAGGGAGTAAGACTCTGAGATAAATGGTTTAGGGAGGATTCCCCTAAATAGTATAGGAGGGAGGCTGATTGGTTTAGGCATGGCCCTGCCACTGAACTTTTGTTAATTCTTTAACTCTATTTCATTCTGTTTATGGCAGTTTAGTTCAAGTCAATTTCATGGTGAATTCAGCTTAATAATTTTTGTTATCTTTTGTTAAAGTCAGAATCCAAAGCAGTTCCCTTCAGTTCTGTCTATTCAGATATTGTCCAGTAGATTTCAGTTCAGTTCACACTTTATTTGAGCTTGTTTTGACTCATTTAGGCTCAGATCAGTTACTGCAAGTTTCATTTCTCCACTCCAGAGTTCCTTCAGATCTGAAGACTGTTGTCTACTGTAATGCCATTGCTGCTGGCGGTGTCGAAGAATGGGATTTTGGATGGGCGATGTTCAAGAACAGCACTGTAGCTGCAGAGGCTGAGAAACTGATGTATGGTCTGTCCTGCACTAAAGAGCCCTGGCTGTTGAACAGGTGAGACCACATCTTCACACATGAACACTCATGCAAGGTGGCTCAGTGGTTAGCACTGTCACCTCACAGCAAGAAAGTCACAGGTTCTGTCTGGGTCAGTTAGTGTTTTTGTGTGGAGTTTGCATGTTCTCCCCGTGTTGGCGTGGCATCCGTTGCATTTAACATATGCTGGAAAAGTTGGTGGTTCATTCCACTGTGGCAACCCCTGATAAATAAGGGATTAAGCCAAAGGAAAATGAATGAACGAATGAATGAAGTTTTGGCCTTAAAATAAACTGCAGTCTGAATTTACCAATTATAGGCTCTATGCACGAGGACTTTTATTTTGAATAAGCCAGTTCAGGCTCACCGTGTTTAAGATTTTTGGATTTGTTTAAAATCAATGATCTTAACTTCCTGATTGAGATGTAATATTAAAAGTGCTTCTCAGAGCGGACAACAAGCACTGCATTAAATTCCATTGTTTTGCATCATGTCTTTAAGATATGAACATTTATTTTAACACAGTATTTTCAATGGAAAATGCTGCTCCTCACAGCACTCACGTTTAAACTGCCTTTTAGTTTTGCACTTGAACAACTAAATGAATGCTTAAGTCTGTTTAACTGACTATATTTTGATTAAATTAAATTATTGATGCTGTAAAAGAGACCTTATGAAATAAAAAATAGTCACAATACTCTTTCTCCAGGAGTTTATTGGTGGCTGAAAAACACTTCTGTGCATATTGGTGATTTTATAGGATTGATTATTTGCTTATTGAGCAAATCTGGGCATTTTGCTGCAAAGGATTTCTATTACAAATGTTTTGCTTTCGTCAAAAATAAAAAACAAAATAAATGTTCACTACTGTTTTCACAAATATGTTAGACAGCTGTTTTGAATGTGGACAATCTTAAGCAGCAAAAAAGCCTAATAAACTGGAAGAAAATGCTTTTCTTAAACCTTTTTTTCTTGTTTTTGCCCAAATGGACTAGACAAATCATAAATATGGCTTGGTTTTCAGAAATAATATGCTCAATTTTTTTCCTTAAAACAAGCTAAATAATCTGCCAATGTGGTAAGCATTGTAATCTTGTTATCGCTTTGACCTATTTTTCCTGCTTACCCCATAGGCAGATCGTTTAGCTTGTTTTAAGGAAAAACCCACATCATTTTAACGTATTATTTCGAAAAGCAAACCAATTGTTTTTTGCTTGTCTAGAAAATCCCTCTTGATTTAAGAATCTTTTAACATTTAGACTAGAAACAAGAAAAAATTGTGCAAAATGATTTCTGAAAGATAACGTGACACTGAAATGCAGCATTCACATAACAGCAATACATTTTTTTTACATTTATTGAATCAGAAATTTTTTTTAATTGTTATAAAAAATTATATTTAAATATAAAAAAACTATATTTAAGTTTTTATATTTTATTTTAACAAAAAAAGTTAGACAATTTCAGCTAATTTAACAGCCTTTTATCTCTTTTCCACAGGTACCTGCATTACGCGATTGATCCGAACCTAATCAGGAAGCAGGACGTCACCTATCCCATTGTGTATATTGCCAGCAATGTAATTGGCCAGCCGTTGGCTTGGGACTTTTTCAGAGCCAAATGGCAACTTATGACAACAGAGTAATTATTATTATTCATATTATTGTTGTTGTTGTTGTTATTATTATTACTATTGTTGTTGCTATTATTATTATTGCTATTATTATTACTACTACTAGTGTTGTTGTTGTTATAACCACAATTTTTACATAATTAACATAATTATGAGTCATGCTGAAAAAATAAATAAATAAAAGTGGTGCTTTTCTTTCTCTCAGCAAAAACTAGTTCTCATAATCACTTTTTCCCATTATGTGATCTCTGTAGATTTAGAGTCCTGATCCTGGGCATCGTAAAAACCTTTTCCACAGAATTTCAACTGCAACAGGTTTGTGCTATTTGTGCTATATATATATATAAAAAAAAGTAAATATTAATACAATGTATTTTTTACAATGACTTTGTGTTTGTAAAATCAATGTATTTTTTTATACAATGACTTTTAAATGTTTTGAACGAAGTCTTTTATGCTGCATTTATACCCTGTACACTCTTGTTTGCTTGTTAAAACTACTTATTTAAAATGAGCTGAATTAACACAATACTTGAGATTATTTTGGGGACAACTTGATTGTTTTATGTTCAATCCACCTAAATTGGTAAAAACAATTACATTTACTTTGATTGGATTGTGCATTAGAATGTAAAGCAAAACTATTGGTTTCTACTCTTTTAAAAGCATCTGACTAGACTTTTAAACAAAAGCATTTGCAGTATTTTACAAATGCTTAAAAATTAAGGTGCAGTAGGTGATCTGCCAAAGTGCTAACAGGTTAACATCAGTGGTGTGAAGTAACAAATTACAAATACTCATATTACTGTAATTGAGTAGTTTTTCTCAGGAATTGTAATTTACGAAGTAGTTTTAAAGGTACTTTAACTTAAAGATACAATAACTGTACTTTTACTTTCCCTGGACTACATTTTTAGTGCAGTATCAGTACTTTTACCCTCTGGCTTTCCTTCAGCCTGCAGTCTCTACTTTATTTTTTCTTGTCTGTGGGGATTAGAAATATCAGTCCTTTGATTCCTGTCCAACCAAATTGCAAACAGAAGGTAAATCGCATCATAATGAACTACCTCAAGTCATGGGCGATTTATACTTGAAGCAAACTGTTTTAAAGCATTAAAAGTGTCCCAAGGAGGATGTCCAAAATCTTTACATGCATTGACCCAGAAACTGTTTAGAAGCATGTCACTGATGCGAAGATGACGGATGTTTACTGTATGATGACCGAAATGGCCTTAAACACCCATAAGATGTCAACGTGACATCAAACTGACGTTGTAATCCAATGTTATGGGGACGCTGCATGTTGTTTGGAAATTAAAATTGGGTTGATGTCAGAACTCAACATCAGGCCCAATGTCAATGTTCAACGTTCAACCTAAAATCAACATCTAATGAGCTTAAAGATTGACGTTGTGTGATAGTTACCACTATGACGTCTATCAGACGCTGGATTTTGGCTGCCATACCTAACAAATAAATGTCAGTATTTAACGTCAATATGTTGGTTTAAGATGTTGGCTCGACGTTGGATTTTGATGACTTTCTAACACAAACTAAAATCAACCAAATATCAACGTCATTTGACGAAGTTATTGGCTATCAAAATAACGTTGTCCTTAGACACTGGCTAGACATTGAATTTTGGTCACCTTAATTTCATTACCTAAATCTAACCTAATAATAACATCTTATGACGTTGTGTGTCTGCTGGGCAAAAACTAAATGCACTACAGAATGTTACGTTTACACATATTCACAAATTAGATGTAAATGCATCAGCTTTTTGCAGCGCAATACTCACTACTCTTGAGTATTTTTTAAAAGGGTTACTTTTATCAATACTTTAAGTAATATTTACAAAAGATAATTGTACTCTACTTGCACTACATTTTTAGGCAAGTAATGGTACTTTACTTAAGTATGATTTTTCAGTACTCTTTCCACCACTGGTTAACATACAGTATCTTTGAAACACAATCCCTCCCCTGCCATCCGAATGCATTCTTAAAGATGACAGTAGACAACTCACTAGTTCATGTTTTTTAACTGGCAAATTACTTCATAGTACTACAATTCTAGACATAAAACTGTATTATATCTAGCACGTTTTCAGTTGTGTAGCATATTTCATCCATGCAAGGATTACTACTGTATTCTTAGAGGTTGGCCGGCGGTGTGCAGGAATTACACTTATTACTAAGCCACACAGTACTTGCATGCTATTTCAGACAATATTTAAAGTAGCATGGTAAACAATATAGGGAGCGCGTCACAGGTTGTCATTGTTCAAAAATAAACCAATGTGAATACAAAACCAACTTCACCTTAGTAAAGCAGGCTAGGCGGAATAGTGCTGATTACTGATGTTTTGTTGTTGAACTAAATAAAAATCTACATTATCGATGCTGTAAAAGGACCTTATAAAACTGGTCACATCAATCTTTCGCCCGGAAAATTTCAGTGACTGAACAACACTTCTGTGCATATAACCCATTCATAATGAACACAATCTAAATCAGCTTTGCGTGACTAAACACTTTTAAAACATAACATTAACTATCTAAAAGAAATACTTCAGCCATGTTGTCGTCCTTCCTCCAGTGAGCAAAAGTAACTCCCAATATTGAGTCAAGATTTTAATTCATTATTTGATCTTACCGCTGTGATCGTTTCGTCTACACATGAACATTTGGCGAGCGTGCACGATGTATGCACAAATGGCAGATCTGCGTGAACAGAGATGAGTCATTGTACAAATCTACATTTGATGGCAGACAGTTTGGGCTACTTATCAGAATTATGGGAATTGACAATATTTAGTTGGATGAACATTTTTTAGTCTTATGCCTAACCCAAAATATAAAAACACATATAAATATATTTAGATCCTTTACTTTAATTATTACTATCGGAATGTGAAGAGACTTTCAACCAGCACAACAAAAACATGTTTCTGAAGACAATCACCAACTGCACTTCTATCTGAAAAAGTGTAGCTGTCATAACACGTGTTTATCTGTTCCTTACTCTCTCTTTTTTTCTTTTACAAATTGCAGTTACAACGATTCCAAGAAGAAGTTGCAGAGAGTGGCGTTAGTTTGGGCACACATGCAATAGAACAGGCCATCGAGCAAACCAAAGCCAACGTTAAATGGGTTTCTGAAAACAAAGTGCAAGTGATGGACTGGCTGATCCAACAGTCAGCCTGAATGCCCATTCCAAGCAGTTTTGCTATTAAATATTTTCAGATTTACATGACTATTTTATAGATTAATATAATTTTGAAAAATAATTGCACAGAAAATTTCTCACCAATATATTTTGCAGTATTTTATGACTTGCCTACTGTCACTCAACGTGTATATGTATATATGTGTGTATGCTTTCAAATATTTAACATTAAACAAATAAAATTTTATGTTTATCATCACTAATTTAATTTAATTTTGTACTGTCATTTATGATCCAACTGCCATTAACTATTTAATAGTTTGTATTTTAGAAAATCTGTGTTTTTGTTATTTTTATTCATTTATAAAATTTCTCCATGTTTTATTTTAATGTGTTCAAAATGTACAAAAATTAAAAGGATAAATATTTGCTTGTCAACGCAAGTTTTTATAGTTAAAAGCAGAGTAGAAATAAGTTTTTAAGATTAGGGTTCAGTGTTTCTTCTAGGATTTTATCCAGCTGTGGCGGCAGGCCTTTTTTTTTTTTTTTACACAGATCGAGTTTATTTTCTTAATGAGTTATAGGTGTGTTTATACACACCTATGAAAAATAAACCAATGTGTGAAAATAAACCAATCAGAGTCTCATCTCCCATTCCCTTTAAGAGCCTTGTGTCGCGCCATAAGTGCATTTGCAATTTACATGACGTAAAGTAAGTGTAAAGTAAGTGTAGGTGGAAAAACTGACCATTTCACAAGCAAGAAAACAGTTAAACAGAGCATCTACCGCGTGAGAATGAGAGATAAATAATCTACTTTCACTTTCGCTCTCGTGGACAAGGAAACCTTTACTCACAGACATCACTTAGCCTATAAATAATTAATTTTGTTTGTTAAGCGCAAATATTTGTTTCAAAACTATTTCTAAATTCAGTTCTAATTTCCAGCAAATGAATAAATGAACAATATTAACGAAGTGTGGTTAAAAACCTGAGTTATATCCTAAAACACATGCTGTGCCCCATATGGTCTAAAACCTGCAGGTGGGCAAATCTAAGCTTGTTTTTAATAAAACAAATATAAATATGGATATAATAAATATTACAGCTAATAATAATAACATTATACAAAACCAAATTGTTATGAATGAACTGAAAAAGCCTTGCGAGATGAAGAAGACAAAGCAGTGGTTTTTCATATTTATGAACTAGAAAATAATATGTTTTGTAATATTTTAATCCTTTATATTTATATCCTATATCTATTCTTATTATATCATATATATATATATATATATATATATATATATATATATATATATATATGTCCTTAATATTTAAATTATTTCATATGTAAAATATTTGCGTATTGTTCTACATCTTGTGCGTATTACGCAGTGTGTAAGCCAGGCGCAACTCTGCGCTGGAGTTTAGACCGGGTTTGTTTTGGTCTACTGAAAAATCTATTATAGTTTCTCAAAATAGCAACGCGCCAATAATGCGCCTCATAACGCTTTTCTTTTTAGACCAAAATGCCTATGGGCGCACATATGAGTGCAAATGCATTTGCTATTTAAAGAGCGTGGCGCAACGCCTCAAAACGACTCTTGCGCCAAGCTGAAACTAGGAAAAGAGTATTGCAAAAAAGTATTGCGTTGCGCCAGAGAGCAAACTGCTGTAATATCTACACTGTAAAAGCCAAAAAGTTAAGGTAACTCAAACCGTTGAAGGAAACCGATTTCTACAAATCATTTAAGTTCAAAAACTAATCCTAATGAGTACTGTGAACTTAATGCATTTGAGTAAATGAAGCAATTTGAGCACAGTAAAACCCAATAGATGAAGAGAAATCAAACTAACTGAGTACTGTAAAACCCAATAAGTTAAGGCAACTCAAACCATTTGAGGTTTGCAAGTTAAAAAAACTAGTCTACAGTTGAGGTCAGAATTGTTTGCCCCCCTGTTTTTTTCCCTTAAACATAATAGTTTTAATAACCCATCTCTAATAACTGATTTATTTTACTTTGCCATGATGACAGTAAATAATATTTAATTAGATATTTTTCAAGAAACTTCTATACAGCTTAAAGTGACATTTAAAGGCTTAACTAGGTTAATTAGGATAACTAGGCAGGTTAGGGTAATTAGGCAAGTTATAGTATAACGATGGTTTGTTCTGCAGACATTCGGGAAAAAAAAGCTTAAAATTGCTAAGAATTTTGACCATAAAATGGTTTTAAAATAATTTAAAACTGCTTTTATTATAGCCAAAATAAAACAAATAAGACTTTCTCCAGAAGAAAAAATATAATCAAACATACTGTGAAAATTTCCTTGCTCTGTTAACATAATTAATTTGCATAGTTAACATAATTTGTAAAACATTTTAAAAAAGAAAAAAAATCAAAGGGGGTTTAATAATTCTGATTTCAACTGTACTTCTAAAAAAGACCACCATTAACCCAGATGAAAATCTAAAATCCACACCAAAAGTTGCATATTATTTAATAATATTACTGAAATAAAAACGGAATGAATGTATATTTAAACACATTTACATAAGTACATATATAAACTCAATGATACGCTCAAAAAATCTGTGGCAATTTAATAACTAATATTGTACATATTTTAAAAAAAAGATTAACCCAATAGCAATGTGCATCAGTAACCCTGATCAAGATCTACCAGCACATAAAGAATTACCAGGCATGCTCGAATCTGCAACTACAACTTAAATGTGGTCCATTCTTCTGTGCCATTAGGGACTCAACAGAGGAAGCAGACAAGACATGCACAAATGGGAGGAAGGGAGGGTGAGGAAGTGATGCACTATTATGGTGTCTGAAAGCAGCTGCAGACTTATCACCTTTAAGATTCTTATAGCACATATAAATGGACACTGAAGAACAGCTGTCACTCGTGTAACTTATTGAGCTATTACTATCTTTAAGTAGTCACAGCAAGACTTTATTTAGATTTTATTTGTGAAATCTGCTTTACGGTGTATTAAGCAAGGCTATAATATTAAATAATTTGTATATAAAAGTAAAAAAAAAATATATATATATATATATATATATATATATATATATATATATATATATATATATATATATATATATTTATATATATATATATATGTATAAAAAGATATAACATTTTAAAAAGTATTTTTCAAGGCTTTATTTGCTGGAAAATGAACACTTCATTAATATGTATATGTACAAACATAAATAACTGTAAATATAATAATAATGAAGTCAATAATTTTCAATTATCATTGCATAGTGTCACCGACTCGGTCCCAGTCATTCCCCTCGCTGGCCAGCAGAGGCCGCCATCCCCGGATTTCTAAGCATTACGTCATCCACCTAGACTGATTGTGCACACACCTGAATTGAATCCAGTTAACGACCCACGTACCCTTTATAAGCCGCACTCAAACACTCAGTCAGTGTGAAGTCTTGTTTAGCCTCGGCCAGCATTTCTGAGCGTTATTTCCTGCCTGATCTCTCGTGTATTACTCCAGCCCGGTTCTGACTCTGCTTCGCCTTCTGCCTGCCCACGACCCAAGCCTGATACACGGACTCTGATACTCGCTGCCTGCCCACGACCCAAGCCTGATACACTGACTCTGATACTCGCTGCCTGCCTTTGACCCATGCCTGGTAAATCACTCTGTGTCTGTTTGCCGCCAGCCTTGAAACCTTTAATACTACTGTTGATGTGTGTTTGCACCTTTGTGCATATTGTGTATTTGAATGAGATCGTGATCAATAAATACTGCATAATGGATCCCTCCGTGTCAGTCTCCTCGTTACACATAGCTGCGACATAATATATATTGAGATTAAGACCTACAAAAACATTTAAAAATCAAAAAGCCATCATACAATATATCATACTTTAATATTTTTTGTGCGCTTTTGATGACAAGATTTACTTAGCTTTAAAAAGCCTACATTTAACCCTTTACTGGGGGGAAAAAAAAAACAAATACACTGTAAAACTTCTGTTTTACGTAATCGATTTGTGTTGGGACAACATGAAAGAATTAAGTTGGCATAAAACAATTACGTTTTCCCACCCCAATAACTGAAAATTGTGTTTCAGCTCGTTTTAAAAAAAAGATCACACGATTTCGGCGCAATTTTCTTGGCGTAGGGTGTCGTGGGGATTCACTAACGACAAATGGTCGTCGTGATAAGACTCAGTCGTTTCTTCTTGTGTAATGTGACATAGTTCACGACAACTGATATTATGTATAATTTTATTCTCGTTCTTTACGACGAGTTCCGTCACGTAGGTGACACGATGCAATAGGCACATAATATCTAGGACATATCAGTGGGTGCTGCCATTAATGCGCTGGTCAGGTAATCAAAAATAGGCTGCATATTTACTTATGGGTGGGTCACGGTTTAAGACCAAGTTAAGCAAACTTTAACTATCTCTGCTAAAATATTAAGATGTTTTAAGCAATTTTATCTGACAGAGTGGCACAAATATGCAAACATCTCCATTCTCACAATGAGTTCTCTCATCCTTCCAACAGTTTTTTTTTTTTCTGAGGTAATCTGGGAACATGTTCAGTGCAGCGAATACATTGCAAAAGCATTTCCTGCTTATTTAAATTTGTCATTGATAGTGAAAACAGTTTAATAGGCTTGTCTGAAACTGTACACTTTCATTTTATTTAGGCTAGATTATTATTTAATTTAACAAACCAAGACAATCTCACAGCAATTTTTGTTTTGGTGCATATAGCAGACTTGTTTTGTAGCGCATAACCGCAAATGTTATTCGTTATTCTTGTTTAAAGATAACTGATCAACAAAAATACATTTAAATTAAGATACAAATTAAACCAACAGAATTAGTTAAAAAAATATTTTTTTTTCAAGAAAAATTTACAAATTATATTATTGTTTGTGTCCCTCCACTTCTCAGTTATGTGGGTGGAAAATAAAAATGTAATGTATAAGTTAAAGTTATAAGTTTTTTAAAAGTATTTTTCATGATTTGCTGGAAATTTTACAATTCATTAATATCTACAGGTATATCATAACTGTACAAATATAAATAGCTGTAAAAACAATAAATATAAAGTCATTAATTTTTTATTAATATTGCATAGATGCGACATAATATATATTGAGATTTTAGATAGATCCAAAAAGGCTATTCGGAAATCAAAAAGCCATCATACAATATATCATATTTTATATTATATTATGCACTATATATATATATATATATATATATATATATATATATATATATATATATATATATATATATATATATATATATATATATATATATATATATATGCACTTTCAATGGCCAGATTTATTTAACTACAAAAAGCCTATATTAACCCTTTATCAGGGAAAAAACAATCACACTGTAAATTGTAATTGATTTGTGTTGTGGCAACATGAAGGAATTAAGTTAGCATAAAAGAACTAAGTTGTCCCACCCAAAAAACTTAAAATTGTGTTGTTTCAGCTCATTGCAAGTCAAATATACAAACAGCAAATGTAATTTTCTGAGTGTACACTGTAAAAAAAACACTGGGTTCGACACAACGGATTTGAGTTGGATCAACATGTCAAGTTGACCTTCTAGTTTTTACAAATTTAAGTTGAACATAAAACAAAGTCAACATAGACTCATACCGGAAATGTAGCCCTATATACATTTCTGGAGATCATGAATTATGAAGCCAAAAGTATGCATGACATGCATGACTGCATTTCATTTCTTAAATAAACACCAGGGATGGTATGATGTTATTCCTTTTCGCGCTTACCAGCTGACAGCTTACCTTCGTATGGAAGGCTTTCTGGCTGTTACCAGTTTGTCCAGAGGCTTACCATGTACGTCGGTGGACTTGAGACGCAGAGAGGACTCTACAGGGTTTGAGTCCTATAAAAAACATTTCCAGAAAGCTGGTAAGACAAAAACAGAAGCCCAAAAATAAAATAAAGAAGTAACTAACGATAAGAATGTGATAAAACATGGTAAAAATCAGACAAGGGTTTTTCTTTTTCTGAATTGCTTTTTAAATTTCTCCACTGGGTTAAGAAAGGTGCGTGGTTCGGGTCAACCAAAGCTTTTTAAAATACTATTGGTTGGGTTTAGGAAAGGAGGAGGGTGGGTCAGTTGATCAGTCAGCCAGTCATTCAATCAGTCAAACAGTGGCCTCTGGTGGATTTACGTGAGAACAACAGGTGCAAAAGGCACTTGAGAGAGAAATTTGAGTTAAAAAAGCAGACATATTGACCTGTAGTAAATACGCGAGAACAAAAACTGCAAGAAAAAAAAAACGTAGCTCCTATTTGACGGACTCCAGACATGTAAATAGAGGTATGTTTTTAGAATGAGCCTGAGTTGAAAACAGTTGCCCCCAAAAAACTCAAGAATTGTGTTATTTCAGCTCATTTTAAATAAGTAGTTTGAGCAAAAAACAAATGTCATTTTTTGTGTTAATTACTATGCAGACATTATAATGTGTAATTATGATTTTATATTACATAATTTTCATCTAATCTGTTTTTCAGATTAATATATTTCAATAAGTGCACTATAAGGAGTTTGTTTATAGAATTTTAACCCATTAAATTAATTTAAGTTTGATAAAACAATGCCACAGTTGTTTTAAATTAACTCATTAAAACAGGAAAAGGTGATTAAATGCTCCACATACACCAAAAATGTGCCATAATATTGCAAATTTAAAAATGTTTACAATTTGGAAGCTATGGGATTCTGTTAAAAGTGTTTTCTTCTTCTTCCATAAATAGCACACAAGATTAAATATTGCAATCTTGATAGGTTTGAATGGAGAAATTTAAGCACTGAAGGTCCTGCATGTAGCAACTTTTAGTGTAAAATTCAGTAAAATTCAATCGTTTTTGCTCAAATGTTTGCTGCTTGTATTAAATAACTAAAGTAACTAAAATGAACTTCAATTCTGAAAACTAGACTAGCACACTTTCAATTTACTAGAACTTCTATGTTAAGCTACTTTGACACAATCTACGTTGTAAAAGCACTTTAGAAATAAACGTGAATTAAATTGAACTGAACTGTATTAACCGACCGCTAAAAAATAAATAAATGATACAAAAGAAAGCCATCCATAAAGATGCACAAGGCATTAGAAACACTTTCCTTTTCTCATAATATAAACTGCAGCATCAACTACGCACAATAGGAAAAGTCATATCTAAAAACCTGTAACAATGCTTCAGTTAATCTTTGTAGTAATTCTGAAAAGGGCATCAGACTCCTGCATTTCAGAAGAAGAGTCCTGCAGAGCTGTGTTTACAATCTGAGGGGTATTAAAGCATCTCACCTGGAGAGTTAGTTTACTCTCCTGCCCACATTAATGCTCGCTCTGCAGGGGAGTTTCCTTAAATGTGTCGATTACAGCGTGGAATGACTATCAGCTGTCTCTCATTAGGATGCTGCTTAAAGAGACGGCTCACCCCCAAAAACCTAAATTTGCTGCTAGTTTACTCACACCTACATCTAAATAGCCTAAGGGGTTTCCCCTTGTTTTTCAATAGAACATTAAAAATGTTTTTAAGCTGAAAATTTGGTCCCTGATAATTCATAATAATAACACTTCATGGAGTCATGGTCCATTTGTTAATGTATAAATTAGCATTAACTAAGTATAAATAATCTTGTAAAGCATTAATTACTCATAGTTTAACATTAACTAATGCGTTATTAAAATACCAAACTGTGTTTGTTGACATTAATTAATGCAACATGAGTTAACATGAACTACATTATTTAACTTAAATGAACATTAACAAACATGAATAAATACAGTAATAAATATTAATAGCTTGTTCATGCAAATACATTAACTAATGGACCATTATTTTAAAGTGTCACCACAGTTTAAGAGTGAAAAACAACAAACAAACAAAATGGTAACACTTTACAATAAGGTTGTATCCGTTAATACATTTACTAACATGAACATACTATGAACAATACATTTATTACAGTATTTGTTAATGTTTGTTAACAATAGTTAATGAAAGTACAGTAGTTTAGTATTAGTTATATGT
Organism: Danio rerio; assembly: GCF_052040795.2. Lineage (NCBI taxonomy): Eukaryota > Metazoa > Chordata > Actinopteri > Cypriniformes > Danionidae > Danio > Danio rerio. The sequence continues at coordinate 15,322,964 of NC_141027.1, read as the reverse complement.
TAACTTACGGTGCATTTACTAATGTTAACAAACGTGAATTTGGATTTTAATAATGCATTGGTAAATGTTGAACTATAACTAATAAATGCTGTACATGCATTGCTCATTATTAGATCATGGTAGTAAATACATAAACATAATTTAACAAAACCTTATTTTAAAGTGTGACCAAAAAAAACTCATGCAGGCAAAGGTAGGTTTCTGATGATACTTTGAGATCTTATAAAGCTTTACAATGTTATTACCTTTAATACACAGCCTTGACAAGTTTAAGACTTTTTTTTCTTTCTTTCTTTCTTTCTTTTTTGGGTTATAAGTTTTTGTAAATAAAGTATGAATTGCCTGATTACCTTAATATTCATTTCGATTTATTAACAATTTAGATATTCTCCACTTGTTTTAAACATATATCAGTTTCTTTCTTCTGTTGAACATAAAATAAGATATTATAAGAACACTGGTAAAAAAAAACCTTGTGGGTCCATATTGACTTCTACAGACTTGTTTTCCCTACTATGGAAATCATTTGAAACCATCAACTTTTTGGTTACCAAATGTTTACCAATCTTTCTTTTTTCAATGTACCAAAGGACCCTTTCACAAGAGTCTTACGATGCATTTCATGGTCATCAGCATCTTAAATCTTGAAAGTTTTTAATATTTAGATTTTTTAAAAATGTTTGCATATTTATATGTATTTACATATGTATTATATAATCTTTGCATCAAATTACAAAAAATAAATTAGCGAAAGCCTTTGCAATGCAGTGTATGGGGCAGGACAATAAATTTGACGTTGTTCTCTCTTCTGGCTGCCGTTATCAGTCTCATGCTATTTTTTTTCTTTCTCTGAAATTCCTGGTAACACCATTGTGGAGTTTTTTTCTTCATTATTTCAGCAAATATGATTGTAAAAAACGTATTTGTTGAACACTCAGATTGACTGCGCTCTACATTTACCCAACTATGATGACTTCTGCTGCTGAGAAACCCGGAAATGTGAAAAGGCTCTATTCAATGGTTTCAACTTTGCTTTTTTGGGTGAACTATCCCTTTAACTGAATGATGAGTGTTGTTTCCAAGTTCATAACATGAAATAGTTTGTATATAAACTAAGTAAATAAGTAAAAACAATAAAATAAAATAAAATAAGATCACAAAAGTGATGTCTTCATGTCTTTATTTGCCGGAAAGATGTAGCAAGTATAAATACTGATATCATTTTAAACATATAAAATTATAAATAGCTGTACAAATATATTTACAAAAAATATATAAAGTCTTTCATTTCCATTAGCATGCAAGCATTGCACAAATTAATTACTGCACCCATATTTTCATTAAGGTCAGTTTTGGTCAGCACTGTCCATGGAAAAAATTGTGCTGCTGGGAAAACCAGACGTCTTGAGCTGGGAATGAATGGAAATCACCTTGAACTGGATTCTGAGTCTGGAAAAAAAAATTAAGATAAAATGATTACATCAGTGCTATAAAATATCAGGTTAAGAATCGCTTTTAAATGTAAAAACGTGTAAACTGATGGTACTGTTAAATTATTGAAGAAAATTATGTCGATATTAGACTACGGTGATGTTACAGTATCGATATGCATGCTTTGTCTCAGAGTCTGCATGCATTGGATACTGTTTACCATGGTGCACTAAGATTTATAACTAATGTTAAATCCCTTGCTCATCATTATGGGGTTGTATACTAGAGTAGGTTGGTCTGCTTTGTAAATTTGTAGGCTCAAGCATTGGCATATCTTTGTTTACAAATCTAGATTGGGTTTACTCCCGTCATATCTCCAGAATTACATTTGTAAAAAAAACTGTCCTTAGCTATGGCCTTCGGTCACAGGGTATTTATTTACTGTCTGTTCCTAAAGTGTGGACTGAGATGGGGAAAATAGCCTTTAAGTACGTAGCACCAATTGCATGGAATAATCTGCAAACAAAGTTGCAGTTTATATAATTGATTTCACTAAATGCTTTTAAAAAAGGGTATAAATGATTTAGAAATTGAACACAGGCTTGTAGATGTTTTGAATAGTTTGTTTGTCAATGTGTGATTCATGTTAACTGTTAATTGTTTTTTGTTTGTTGTCTGTTAGGCCCATGTGACATGTATACTGCCTAATCTTGGCCAGGACGCTCCTGTAAAAGAGATTTTTAATCTCAATATGTCTTTCCTGGTAAAATAAAGGTAATATAAAATAATAAAAAAATATATATATATCATAAAAATTGCTTTTAAAGTATATTTGTGAATACAAAAAGCCTTGTTAATAATAATAATAATAATAAAATGTATTATTATTTGTTGTTATTATTAGAATAAAATGTATTATTATCTGTATTGTTATTACTATTATTATTATTATTATTATATTATATTTATTTTTATTATTAAAACTCATAAACACAGCACAACAACCTTTGTTATAATAGTAAACTAAAGCTAACACCAGAAAGTTACAATTTAAATAAAAAAAAAATGCTAACCAGAATATTTTTATTTAGCTAGTTTCCAACGAAACCACAGAAACATAACCAACCTTATTTATACATATTTAACTATCCCACAAAAAGCAGTGTTGTTAATAATAGTAATAATAATATAACTGTTTAAAATAATCAAATAGTAAAAAAGTAGGAAGTACACACCTGATTATAATAATAATAATAATAATAATAATAATAATTATAATAATAATATGAATAATATTATAACTGTTTAAAATAGTCAAACAATAACAAAAAGTAGCATGTACACACCTGATAACAATAACTACAACAACAACAATAGTAATAATAATATCAAAAAAATGTATAAAATAGTACAATAGTATCAAAATAACATGTGTACACCTGATAATAATAATAACATAACTGTTTAAAATAACCAAATAATTAAAAATTAGCATGTACACACCTGACAATAATAACAACAACAACAGCAACAATATTAATAATAATAATAATAATAATAATAATAATAATAATAATAATAATAATAATAATAATATAACTGTTAAAAATAGTCCAATAATAACAACAAAAAAGTTGCATGTACACACCTGATAACAGCTCATAGACATGAACTGCTGAGCTGGTAAACTTTGAGAAGCCGAAGAAGCTGAACTGAAGTTGTCAAACACGCTTGCTGATGTGCTGATAACCTCGTCCTGCGCTTCACAAATCTCCACATCTTCACCGCATCCGAGCTGATCAGATAAACAGGAGATGTACTGTATGGCGAGCCGCAGCGTCTCAATCTTGGTCAGCGTTTTTCCCACGGGAGCCACAGACGCAGGCAGGAAGGTCCTGAGGTGATGAAGAGCTTTGGTGAGATCCCTCATCCTCAACTTCTCCCGCTCGCTTGCAGTCTGCCGTTTAACTCCAGGAAACTTCGATTTGGGACGTCCGGTTCTCTTCGGCGGCTGGACATCTGTCTTTTGGATGCTTTTTGGGAAGATCTGAGGCAGCAAAGAGTAAGCTGGTGGAGAAAAACTGCAGGAATCGATGGAGGAGGTTGGAGAAAGGCTACCAGTGGCGCTGTAATAACCAGCATCTGATACAGCAAAGCTCTGGTTTTGAGAGTCCGGAAGAAAAAAGCTGCAGTTTTGAAGCTGAAGAGAAAACGTGGAGGCGTCCATGGCTGTAGAGCTGAATGAGGTTGTGTTTGACTGGGTTTCTGGTGTATATATGTGCTCTGAGAGGTGCGATTTGGCACCTAGGAGGATTTCAGTCAGGACTTGAGAAGAGACACGACACCTGAAGTAGGGGGTCTGTGGGAAAGAGCAGCTTCTACAACCTCAGATCAGAGAGAGAGGTGTGAGGCTCAGAAACTGCCCAAACACAGCAGCCTTCACACATTACATGAGATGATGGATGGATGGATGGATGGATGGGCAGACAGACAGACAGACAGACATATAGATAGACAGACAGACAGATATATAGACACATAGACGGATAGACAGATGGATGGATGAATACAAAACTATAGACAGATGGGTAGAACTATAGACGGATGGATGGATGGAGGGATGGATACAGAACTATAGACAGATGGATAGAACTGTAGATGTATGGATGGATATAGAACTATAGACAGGTGGATAGAACCATAGACAGATGGATGGATGGATGGATGGATGGATGGATGGATGGATACAGAACTATAGACAGATGAAATGAACTATAGATGGATGGATGGATGGATACAGAACTATAGACAGATGGATAGAACTATAGACAGACGGATGGATAGATGGATGGATGGATATACAGAACTATAGACAGATGGAGAGAACTATAGATGGATGGATGGATGGATATACAGAACTATAGACAGATGGAGAGAACTATAGACAGACGGATGGATAGATGGATGTATGGATATACAGAACTATAGACAGATGGATAGAACTATAGATGGATGTATGGATTGATGGATGGATGGATGGATGGATGAATGGATAAATGGATGTATACAGAACTATGGACAGATGGAGAGAACTATAGATGGATGGATGGATGGATAAATGGATGTATACAGAACTATAGACAGATGGACAGAACTATAGACGGATGAATGGATGGATGGATGGATGGATAAATGGATGAATAGATGGATTTATATATACAGAACTATAGACAGATGGATAGAAGTATAGATGGATGGATGGATGGATATACAGAACTATAGACAAATGGATAGAACAATAGACGGATGGATGGATGGATGGATGGATGGATGGATGGATGGATGAATGGATGGATGGATAAAGGGATGGATGGATAGATGTTAGATGTATACAGAACTATAGACAAATGGATAGAACTATAGACAGATGAATAGACGGATGGATGGATAACAATAATAAACCAAATGTTCCCACAAGAATAAAAGTAACACAATTTTGTCCTCGTGGGGGCACATTTTTGGTCCTCATGAGGAAAACGGCTCATAAATCACTTTTTGAAAATGTAAAAATGCAGATTGTTTCCTGTGAGGATTGGGCTTAGAGGTAGGGTTGGGGTAGGGGGATTGAATTTACAGTTTGTACAATATGACAATATATCAATACAAAGATAGCTGTACAAGTGTGTGTGTGTGCGTGTGTGCAGTGTGTGCAGTTTTTGTGGTGTATAAATGGTTTTATAGCCAACGAGTCAAAATTTACATCTATGATGTACTACAAAAATCTATTGCTATTTAATATGAACTTTTGCCGTCATCTTACCTTACATCATCAAACTGACTAAAAATAAGACGTTAACTTCTACATGATACAAACATCATTTGTTTGACCTGATTAAAAGTCAAGCAAAAACATTTGTTGTCATATAATTTGTTTACAGTTGCTGTGTCTCATTTCACAGGCTGCATTCTCTGAAGGATGCATTCGAAGTGCGCTGTGTCATCGCGGCGCGACAAAGGCTGTTTAATTTTTAAAAAATTCGAAGGCTCCTTCAAACGCAGCCTCAGAATGCGTGGAACCAGTGGATTCTTGGCAGCCTCGAACGTCCCAATATTCATTGCACGCTGATAACAGCAGGACGTTTTTAAAAGAAAACTCCAGTTTAAATGTATGAATTAAGTTTATTTTACGTGGGTATCTAAACACATGTTAAAAAAAAAAGAGCATGACATGTCTTACTAAAGAGCAGGGCTCGAAATTAACTTTTTTACTTGGTAGCACCGGTGCTCCCAACTTTAAATATTTAGGAGCACCAAAAAATTTTTAGGAGCACCCACCAAAAATGAATGAGCACCGCTGCAAATTGTTTTTTAAGGGATTTATTGTATTTTAAAACAACATTAATAGGACTGACAAAAACCAGAAACAACTATCTAACTAATGCTGCAAAGACATTGATATTTGTGTGCAATAATTCCAAAATGAATGTCTAATAATTAGGCCATAGAATATTAATGATGATAAAAAATGACATTAATAGTAACAATGAATTCCATTTCTCATTATGATACTGCCTTGAATGTGCATGAATGTAGGTTATCTGCTATAAAAAGTCTGTTGCTTTATGAAAAATAATTGTATAGTTTGCATCAAACAAAAATGAAGCATTGCAGTAAGAAATATTTATTTTGTACTGCTGTTTTTATATGCATGTCAATTTAATAAATAATATTTCTGCTACAAAACAAACAAAAGATTATAATAAATCATTCAATTCAATGATGAAAGCTGCAAATCAGTCATCAGTAAATAAATAAAAAAATAATATACACCTTAAGAAAGAATTGACAAAATAAAGTAAGTAAAGTCTAACTTCTATCACTCTTTAAAAGTTTTGGTTTCAGTTTGCGTCAATTTAAAGGTTCAGTCTGAGCTGATCTTCATTTTTCTGTGTTAGTGGAAAAGCTGGCGAGTCAGCCGACCCAATTTATGAGCAGGCAGAGCAGGATTCTTGCGCTAACCATCGGCGCAATACCGGTCTTTGTTATGAGCCGCAGTTTCAGTGTAAACTTAGTAAAGGCGAGCTTCTTTGGTGATAATATGTACAGTATTAGATTTGACTTTTAGCAGACATTTGCGCTGAACACGCAGTGAATGCAACGCATGGAGATTCGGGCACCTTCTCCAAGAAGCGCGTACTCGATTGATCTCAGCTGGCGGATCAATATCCACCACGTGACGTGTCATGATCGCTTTCATCTGCGCCTCAACTTTAGGTGGAGTTTTCAAACCTGTGTGCTTTAAGTTTTTACTCTTCAGCCATTTGCATTTCCCGTGGTCATAAAAGCTCCTTCCCTGTCATCTGACAGCAGAATACCTTGAGTGATTGTAATCTAATATGAACCAATATAGCGGCAGGGAAGAGCGATTCAGCACGTTTTTACAAAAAATCAAAACAGGTCGCACTACAACCATTATCTGCAGTCGCACTAATGCGCCAAAATATATTATGAGGTCGCATAGATTAATTTTCGGGCGCATATGCGACCAAAATGGTCGCAATTTCGAGCCCTGAAGAGTGATTTTATACACGTTTACATTTTTGTGTACATGTATGGATCAAAGGAAATATATTTACAGCTTCAGTATACCTTGTTTTGCCTTCAGATCACTTACAATAAGTTTTCAAATCACTTTGAAAAAAAGTCATAACAAATTTTATTATTAGCAGCTGTCACGGTTGCCTGGTGACAAGGTCCGTAGGCTAGATCATCTCATTTCAAAACGCTCAATTCAGCCTGCGTGGACTTCAAAGGACTCACCTATGAAGCCTGCATCCTTCAGAGGATGCAGCCTCTGAAATGAGACACAGCTAGTGTGTGTGCAGTTAATTTTTTTTCAAATGTTGAGACCAATTAAGAAAACTGCATCAAACTTATAATAATTAACATTTTTATTTTGTGATGTTAACATGTTTTTTTTACCCTTAGGTCAACAGGAGGAGGGTTAATTCAACTTGTAGGGTCATTAAAAGCAAATACTGTAGAAGGTCCCTTCCAGATATCACATTTGGTGTGTGTAATTTGGGTGAAGTGCACAAAAAAAAGGTAAAACATGAAATGCAGTGACACTTTCCACTACACATAGTGGACTTTTAATCTAAATGTTGACGTCCATTTTATTTGTCATCTACAGAAATGCAGTAATGACTTCAGCGCTGACTATTCATAATGAACTTAAGCATATTATTAGATTATCCTATGTCTCATAACCATAATGTATCTCTTAATTTTACAATTTCAGAGTTTATTTACTGCTAATGGCATGTGTGCAGAAATCCAAAACCTTCCCGGCTAAGAAATACATTCAATCTAATAACACAGTTCATCACTAAATCTGCCGTCATTATAGAGGTGACCCTGAGGAAAGCACGATCACGTCACACCCGTTCCTTCATGTTAACACGATTAACACCGTTTTGATTGCATTCCTACCTGGGCACGAAGTTTTGACCTCTGGGCTCTGAATGTGACGCCTCCTGCGGGCTCCTGTGGTGATGGAGCAGATGATGGTGCTGGTGGAGCAGATCAGAGACTGCAGTTCCCACAAAACAGAAGTGTCGCTTTTGACTCCTGCATCAACAGAGACACACGTATAAATAGATATAAGAGCATTTATAATGTTATCTGAAAGATCTCAGCCATGAGCTCAATGGTGTCACAAGTTATGTATTAATTCAATTCTAAATGTCAGTTTAAACCAAGAAGAATACTAGAAGAAACTCGTATGGTTTACAGACAAGAGGTGTGAAATGATTTAGGGGCCGCACTGTGGTCCTTAAAGGGATAGTTCACCCAGAAATGGAAATTCAGTCATCATTTACCCATTATCACAAAGTTATCTGAATAACATAAATAAAAAGACATGAACTTGCTTTTTTTGTTCCTACTATTGATGTCAGTGGCAGTGACATTATACATTTAATACATATTACAATTAATACATCTGTATATCTGTATATTTATGTAATTATCATACTAAAATAAACAGTTAATAATGGATATTGATCTGATGAACTCTTTAATTTAAAAAAACTCAACACAAAGTTTATAATATAGCATATAAAAGCATATACAGTTAAAGGCACAATTATTAGCCCCCCTTTGAATTTTTTAAACATTTCCCAAATGATGTTTAACAGAGCAAGGAAATTCTCACAGTATGTCAGATAATATTTTTTCGTCTGGAGAAAGTCTTATTTGTTTTATTTTGGCTAGAATAAAAGCAGTTTTATTATTATTATTTTTTTATTATTAACCCCTTTAAGCTATAGACCAATTACAATGTTTGTAAACAATCAGGATGCGCGCGCAGAGAGGTGGCAGAAAGCAACCGGGAGCGCTAGCATTTACAGCAAGGGAATGACATCACATGTGGTGCAGAGTTTGTTGTTGTCTTAGAAATAAGATATATTACTTACATATTATATATATTATTTACATAATGCTTACAGCATATTATAACAGCTCGTCACCCAGTGACAAGCACAGTGATTCAGCAAAATTAACGTTAAAGTGAGCGGCGTTCATCTGACAGCTCCATTTGTGATAGCACCCTCCCAATGGATATTGGATAAGACGAAGTGACCAAGCATCCAGCCCGAAATATACAATCTCATTGAAGCTCCGAGTGATTTTACAAGAGAGAAGTTAAAGGTCTACAATTCTTCAGATGCCAACAATAATGTTCTGTGTGGTCATGTGCAAGAAATAATGCTCCATGATGACCAGATTCAAGAGCTAAACACAGAGATTCCGTCTAGCCAAAGACAAGGAAACAAGACGGAGCTAACGTTATACAAGGCCTGGGTAATTAATCACCAATACGCAAAACGACTGCATTCTGACAGTGAACTTCACCTGTACGGCAGGATATGTGAAGCTACACATAAAGGTAAAGTTGGTTTTATATTCGCACATTCAGACTTTCTCCTTAATAATATAATTTCATAAAAATATTATTTGCAAACTCTAAATAGCGAAATCATATTAGCAACAGCCAATGACTTTCAATATACAACATTGTTCACAGTCAAATAAACAGTGGTAATGTTGTTTTCAAGTCACACTTGCAGGTTATTTCAGACCGAATATTCAAAGTGCCATGGTAAACAATATAGGGAGTGTGTCACAAGTTGTCACTGAATGAATATGTGAATATAAAACCAACTTTACCTTAATAAAAGTAACTTTCACGTTTCGTTATTAGCATTCAGTGTCGGCAGTTTAATTACCCACATGTAACTGTTTTTGCTGAAATAATTTCTGCAATCAAAAACGAGTGATGTGTATGATTCAGCATAGCGTGAACTGACCTGATATGACATGAGAACTGCAGAGTCCAGCATTTCTAATTAGCTCCTCACTTCATTCAGCTCCCATTTAGCCAAAGACGTCTGTAGTTGGTATTAAAGCAGTGTGTGGTGTATGGTAAAAGTTAAGTTTTCTATTTTTGGACTCGAATTCGGCATCCTACCGCAAAACATGACATCTTTCCCATTGTAGCCTGTCTGTTTTTTGCAACCGGGGACCCGTGTGACGTCATGTGTGACGTAGGTTGGCAATTGGTCTATATGTTTATTCGATAGTCTACAGAACAACCCATCGTTTTACAATAACTTGCCTAATTACCCTAACCTGCCTAGTTACCCTAATTAAGCTAGTTAAGCCTTTAAATGTCACTTTAAGCTGTATAGAAGTGTCTTGAAAAATATCTAGTCAAATATTATTTATTGTCATCATGGCAAAGATAAAATAAATCAGTTATTAGAAATGAGTTATTAAAACTATTATGTTTAGAAATGTGTTGAAAAAACCTTCTCTTAGTTAAACAGAAATTGGGGAAAAAATAAGCAGGGGCAAATAATTCAGGGGGGCTAATAATTCTGACTTCAACTGTATAATTTTGCATACATCATAAACGTGTATAAAGATAATTTTTGCTATACTATATTGTCCTAGCTTAGAACCACTTAA
>NC_141027.1:15202500-15310000 GCF_052040795.2 Danio rerio | reverse complement strand
ACACCAACTACTACTACAGAAAGTTACTTATATTACAACTACTACTGCTTCTACTACAGCCACGACTCTTACTACTACAATGTCTACTAATACTGATACTACTGACTACCACTACTGATACTACTGTAGCGTTTGCTACAACTAATACAAAAACATCTACTACTACTACTACTACCACAATCACCGCTACTACAACATCTACAACAACAACATCTATTACTGATACTACTACACCAACAACGACTACTACTACAACTGCAACAACTACTACTACTACTACTTACCACTACACCAACGACATCAACTACTACAGGAACTACTACTTCAATAATCACAACTACAATCGATACTACTACAATGACTGGTACTACAACTACTTACCACTACACCAATGACATCAACTTTTACAGGAACTACTACTTCAATAATCACAACTGCAATCGATACTACTACAATGACTGCTACTACTACTACTACTACTACTACAACAACAACTACAGCAACCTTAAAAATGATAATGGTATAAATACTTATAATAATGACAATAAAAAGATAATAGAAGGACCAATCCCCAATCAATGCAGAGCCCAGGGGACCAGAGTGAGTGCTCCGACTTGGCCCCACTGCAGGTCCACTAATGAAGAGTTAATATCTTAATCTAAAGTGTGAAGTCACGCGAAGTGGCTTCCAGGTCCATAGGCTCTCTTAAACTGTACTGACTCATCAAATGGTATTAGGTTTACGGAGTGATGTTATACTTTTTGAAAATTACGATCGCAACATATATACTGTATCCATGCCTAATATCCGATGGCCAGAAAGTGATTAATGTTTTAAGAAACTGTTTAAATTTCGGTATTTGTGATGCAGCAGTTGATAGCATGAATTATGACAAACTAATGTGTTATCCTATTTTTTAATAACTACGGTTTACCATAATATCATCATTCTTACCATAATAATTTGCTTTAATTTGCATGATATTATAGTAATCAGCTTAAAGAGAATTTAACTACGTTAATTAGGTAATTTAGGCAAGATAGGTTAATTAGGCAAGCCATTGGACAACATTTAAAAAAAATATCAATTTCTAATTATTTCTACATTCTAAATATATTAGCTCTGTGAATTATTGTTTTAAATTGGTACGCTACTAGTTTTGATGCTCTTCACAATGCAGGGCTCAACAATAAGGACTGCCGGTGGCCCGGGGCCAGCGTGAAAGACACTCGGGACAGTAGACAGGATTGCTACTGGCCCCTATCGGCCAGTAAGGATGAGCACGTTTTTTTTTTTTTTTTTGTAACCTGGTAACAACCAGTACAGCGAAAAGATGGCAACATGGCGGCAAAATTAAACAATGAGGCTAAAAGAAAACGTCTGTTTCTAAAGTCTTAGAAGCAGACAATTTCATGGGTACAAAATTAAGAAACTGAAAAATAAATAAATAAATAAATAAAACAGTTGTCAGTTTGGCAAGCCATTTTTATAAAAATTATTTAGAATTGCATTACAACACCAGCAAATTTTTCGTACTGCTTTGAGTATTTGCTTCATTTGCATAAAATCTTGAACTTTATTTATTAACATATTTAAAATGTTTAAATTCTAGATTCACAGGCATAATTTTGCCACTATTTAAAGTATGTCGCGAAGAAATAGCTATTAACTTTTTAGTTTTTTTGGTGGGGCCAGTGAAAACTTTGGCAGGGCAAGTAAAAATCTCAACCAATGGCCCGATCGGACCCGTATAAAAAAAATCCTTAGCGTTGAACCCTGCAATGGTTTATTTACTTATTTTATATATATATATATATATATATATATATATATATATATATATATATATATATATATATATATATATATATATAAATTCTTTTACAAACCAACTAAGATGTTACTGACATCTGGTGGCAGGTACTGGAGTTTTTAGCCCAGGTACAACTGAATCTGAAAATAGTTGTGGTGCATGATGGGACATGTAGTTTTTAACCTCGCCACACCATTTCAGTCTCTTTTTATGTGGTATTTGGCAACAAATTTAAGTGATTTACTATTAAAAAAAATAAGATTTTTGTCATATTATGGATAACTGATTGCGGTCTACAAAGAGCTGGCCCCTATATGTACCACAGCAAATTAATTATAAAAATTATTCAACAGAATAAATCAGTCGCGTTCCAAGAGAAAAAAAAAACTTTTAAATTCCTTTACTCCTGATTACAGTAACCTATAAAAGCTTTTTAGGAGTGATACGGAAAGCTCTGAGGTTCTTAAACTTATTAAACTCGTTTGTTTGCAACTTATTTTATGCAAATTACAATACACTTTATGTAATTAGCTTGTATATAAATATGACCAGCAACTGTCATTTATAAGTTGATTGTGTCATTGACAGTGCTTAATGAGTTCTTTCCTCATTAAAAGAGTGAGTTCTCATTGTATTTTTTGTTATATTTGTATTAACATCTTTGATTCAAATCAAAGTTTGCAATGATGTTATTCTCCTCATAGCTGGTTGGTTCAGTTAGTGGCTCACAGCTCATTAATGAAGACTTTTTGTAGGAAATTAATAATGAATGGGGAAATACATGTATATCAAAAGCAAACGGAGATAAGCAAGTTGTCAGATGACCAATAGAGGGCGCTAATTTTCATATTTTATAACTAGGTTTCATGTTTTATAACATTACTCAAAAATTGATTTTTGCCACTTGTTCAAACTAATTTTGGAAAATGAGCTGAATCAATGCAATTCTTCAGTTTGTTTAGTACAACTAAATGGTGTTGTGTTCAATACACTTAAAGTGAAATAACAAACAAACAATGAAGTTAACTTAATCAATTTGTGTTGGGACAGCATGAAAGAATTGTGTGAAACCCAACATTTTTTAAAGCGCACATTTAAACAACTGTCACTGGAATATAGGTTTTATTTCAACAAGAGTTATTACACTACAACAATTTAAAGAATACATAAAATAACCTTTTCCTAATCAAAGCTAATCTCAGAATTGTGAGAATATTTTAAAGATAATGAAAATCAAATTAATATTTTCTATAAATCTCTTTTCCTGAATGTTTGCAAACCCATATTTCTCCTTTAAATATGCAAAGTTTTCCTTGCTCTGATTTAGTAATAAGCTACAATGATCTAAACATGCACCACACGTAATAGCTTGAATAAAAATCCATATTGATGTCTTAAAGAGAAATTAATTCATTATTATTTAAATTAGTATAATATTAAATAAAATTAATGAAACTGTAATGAACATGTTTGAAATATCAGAAAAGGATTTAGCAATAATAATAATAATAATAAAAGACAAGAAAAAATAAACATTTAAAGATGTGTTTTATTACAGATACATATCAAATATAGTTTTGTATTTACAAAGGATATACATGGATAAAACATATCACTTAAATTTTAAGAATATCAAGAATAACTTTTGTTTTATTGCTTTCACATAACACAGGAAGCCATAAATCAGTTCACTGTACACAATACAGTATCCGCCCTCAGTTTTTGGTGTGATGGAGATCTTTCCGTCATCTCCAGTAAGTCTGAGGAACGAGATGATAGCCAAAGTTTTTTCCGTAAACCTGAAATAAAGCAGAGAGAGAGAAGAGGTTGACTTTGCTAGTTTTGGTCATTTTTATCACCTATTTGCATCATGTAATTGGTGACAATGCTAAAAAATGGGAACATTTTCAAATTAATCTTTTCAAAACTTTTATTAACTGTTCAGTGTGTAGACAGATGTCAATAATGGGATTATCATGTTACTGAATGAAATCTGCATTATGACTAATCTAAACGTGACTTAATTTGGTTACATTTTTAAAATAGTGACAAATATACTGAAGATACAAAAAATGATGAACTTTGGCAATGATCTACACCAGGGGGGTCAAACTCAATTCCTGGAGGGCCGAAGCCCTGCACAGTTTAGTTCCAACCCTGCTCCAACACACTTACCTGTAGGTTTCAAACAAGCCTTAAAGACTCAATTAGTTTGATCAGGTGTGTTTAATTAGGGTTGGAACTAAACTGTGCAGAGCTGCGGCCCTTTTGGAACTGAGTTTGACACCTGTGATCTACACCATGGTGTTTTGCGACACCTAGAGGTTATTTTAGGATACTGCAAGAAGTCTGGAAATGATTGATTTTGCCCAAACAAATTAATTGCACTTAAACTACTGTTTAATTGAACAAATTAACGTTTGGAAAATGTTCAACTACATAGTATATTCACCTCCCTTTATTTAAAATGTGAAAATATTAAAACGCAGTGTACAGATATATGACTCTTTACATAATGTTGATCGCAATACAAGTATCATTATAATGTATATAAATTAATTAGTATGGTGCTGTTCAAATGTTTTATAACAATATGCATTATAAGCAATATATTATATTATTTACAATATTAAATCATGATGAATTTGACCTAACATTTTATTGACCATCCTACAATTAAAATTTGATTATATATACACACACACACACACACACACACACACACACACACACACACACACACACACACACACACACACACACACACACACACACACACACACACACACACACACACACACACACACACACACACACACACACACACACACAGTTGAAGTCACACGGTTGAAATTATTAGCCCCCCTGAACTATAAGCCCGCCTGTTTATTTTACAGTTTATTTTCAATTTCTGTTTAACGGAGAGAGGTTTTAATCAACACATTTCTAAGCATAAAGGTTTTAATAACTCATTTCTAATAACTGATTTATTTTATCTTTGCCATGACAGTAAATGATATTTGACAAGATATTTTTTAAGATACTTCTATACATCTTAAAATTTTATTTAAAGGCTTAACTAGATTAATTAGGTTAACTAGACAGGTTAGGGTAATTAGGCAAGTTATTGTAAAACAAAGACTTGTTCTGTAGACTATCGAGAAAAAATATAGCTTAAAGGGGTTAATAATTTTGTCTTTAAATGTTTATTAAAAAAATAAAATCTGCTTTTATTGCATCCGAAATAAAACAAATAAGACTTTCTCCAGGAGAAAAATTATTATCAGACATACTGTGACAATTTTCATGCTCTGTTAAACATCATTTGGAAAATATTAAAAAAAGAAAGAAAATAATCAAAGAGGGGCTAATAATTCCGACTTTAACTGTACACACACACACACACACACACACACACAAAATGCATATTTTAATCTGCAATGAAAGTATCACTACATTGCTCACAGATTGGGATAAAGGCTTAATATATAATATTATTAAATAGAACAATATATACTTTTTTATTCTAATGATGTTTATTTAAATATTATTTAATGTTTTTAATTAATATTCTAAATATTAATTAGTGACAAAGGCTGCTTAAAATGACCTTTTCATTCACAGAAATAAAATACTTTTTTTTACATTAAAAAATTATCTAATTTTGTTACAATAATTAATATCAAATAAAGGCTCTCTTGATGAAATTTTTTTACTTAATATATATTATTAATATAACCCAAACTTAACATTTTGACAAATTGTTTCAATCTTTTTTTGACATTTGACACGCATGCATCTACAACAATTTTACATAACTCTATTACATTAGGTAGTGATTAAATAAATGCTGTCTTGGTGAGTTTCATTTTTAAAAGAATTTAACAAATTATTAATTTTACAAGAGTTGTCAGACAAATAAAATATTTAATACACTAATATATAATTTTATATCTATTTTAATATAACATAAACATAACATTGACACATCTTTTTTAATTTTATATAATCTTTTTTTTTTTACATTTCTCGCACACATATGTCATTTTATATAACTATTACATTAAGTAATTATGAAATAAATGCAGTCTTGGTGTGTGTGTGTTTTTTTTTTCAGAAATATTTACAAATTAATTTTACAAAAGTGGCCAGACAAATCAATTATTAATTACACTAATATAACATTTAATATTCTTTTCTATAACATAAACATGCCATTTTATTACATTTTGCCATCTTTTTTTGACATTGACATTAATAATGAAATTCTAAATTCTAACACAAAACACCGAATTACAAAATTCAACAATAAAAACATCACTATAATAACTTAACATACCTGGTACGGTGTCTGTGTCATCTGCCCACACTGTTGACTCTGGATGAAGCCGTCAATACTGACCAAGCCGTTTTGCTCCGTTGAATGCTGCTGTGTCAAACCTCCATACCGCTCCCTGTATTGTCCTCCATAACCAGAGCAGTCCTCATACTGTCCATCACAGAGAGCATAACCCTGCTCCGTCCCAACAAAACCTCCATTCACAGACGAACACTCAAAACTCGACAAAGAGCATCCGCTGGAGTTTTCTTGTCTCCTGTAGCTCAGCTCTTCTTCACTGAGCCCAAGCTGAGAAGACAAGAAGGAGATATATTGTATGGTCAGCCTCAGAGTCTCGATTTTGGTCAGGGTTTGTCCTACCGGAGCTACTGAAGCAGGTAAGAAGCTCCTGAGATGATGAAGAGCTTTGGTCAGATCCCTCATCCTCAGCTTTTCCTTCTCACTAGCGTTCTGCCGCTGCTCGCTCGGGTTCTTCAGCCTCAATCTCCGCTTTTTCCTCATGATATTAGAAGATTTGACTAATTTGGAGCACGGAGGTTTGGTTTGATGGGGCGGCGAGAAGCTCTGATCCGGTGAAGTTGTCTCTGGAGAGGAAATGCTGGAAAACTCGGACTCGGAGCTGGAACTGCTCCATTGGTTCTTGCTTGAGGTTTGCATGTCGTGTCTGTGCTGGTGAAAGGAGGATGGAGGTTTATATGTTGGATTTCGGAGGTGCGAGGTGACACCTCTGCAGGCTCACGGTAGCCATTGCTGTCTCTGAGAGCTTAGGATCTGGCCTGGATCTGTCTGGGAAACGCTGAGAGAGGCTGCAGGAGTACGAGGTGTGAATTTTGACTCCTCGTCAAAACAACAAACCAGAGCAGAGGTTCTCCTGGAGGTTGTGCAACTGAGCAAACAACGTGTGCTTTTTGTGTTTGTTGTGTTTTATTATGTCTGTGAAAATTCTGCTTTTGATAATTAGATTTTTTTAAATGGTGGTAAAAAGTACTACAAGTTAGTGTAAAATAAAGTAATCTGCAGGAACCAATACGATTTTTTTTATGCAATTAATTATGTTTTTATTAATCACGTACACATTAAATCGGTCTGAAGCAACATTTATACAATAGTATTAAATACTTGAAATATTATAAATGATTAAAAAAAATTAAATAACAAAAAAATATTATTATTATTATTAATATATTATTATTGAAGATTTATTTTATTGAATTACTTAATAAATAATTTAATTAAAAATCTATTATAATGTTATATATGAAATAACGAATGTGCTTATTTAAACTTTTATTCATAGTTTTTATCATTTCATTGCTCTAGCTCAGGGCTATTCAATTGGCCCCTGAGATTTGTTACCACCCTCCAAATACAGTGACCAAGACATCAAAAATAAATTCAGTTCAGATGAAAAACGTCCCTGTTAGCGACGTGCATCTGTTCAATTCAGCATGAGCTGCAGAGGCTGCGCAGAGTGCGAGTCACCATAAGCAAGTGGCGCGGGCAGCCGAAAACACTTGGATATGTTTGTAGAAAAGTCCTTTGTACGATGCATTGATATCGTCAATAGAGATGCAACAATTAGCTGATTTCACTATTAACTGCGTTTTAATTCGTTGAAGTTAATTAATCATAAAGGCTTCTCTATGCCGCATTTCTGTTTCATGGAACAAAACGAAACTGCTGCAAATAAACAAAGTTATGCATATTGCCAACTGTGCACTAGTTTAAAGTTCCAAGTATGTACACCGAGGCTGATACACACGCACACCGGATTAACTATAGCAGCGGCCGTTCCCATATCAGGTCTTTTCCGATTGCAAGTTTGTTTTATTGGTAATGTAAGAATATATGACAATATGCGTGCACGAGCAGAGCAACACGATTGCTTCTTTCCCAACCCAAGCGCATTCTGAAAACGTAGCCCCGCGGATGTTTCTGGAGACCGTGATTTACGTGGCCGTAGGTATATATGGCTGCATTTCGTTTTTTCAAGTGAACACTACAGGGCGTTGTGACACCGCTCCTCTTCGCGCTTGCAGGCTGACGGCTCACCTCCTCCGTGTGGAGGGCTTTCCCATCGTAACCAGTTTGTCCGGTTAGCTCGTCAGCGGAGTGGAGGCCCGGAGGAGGAGACGGCTACATCGACGACCGGGTTCCAGTCCGGGGAAGAATGGTTGCAGAAATCAGGTAAGACAAAAAACAGAATCCAAAAAATAAAGCGAATGAGTTCGTAATCCGAAAATGTGATCGAAATCGGACAAGGGCTTTTCTTTTTCTGGACGGCTTTTGTAAATCATTGCTTGGATTGAGGGAAGGAGGAGGAGGAGGGTGGCTGGGTTGGCCAATTGGCCGGCCGCCCAGTCAATCGTTCAGTCATTCAGTCAGTCGGACAGACGGTCGCTCGACAGCGGCCCCCGGCGGCTTTTTACGCAAGAACAACACGTGTGCGAATGGCGCGCGCTCGCGAGAGGCGTTCAATACGCGAAAAAGCGCGCACAGCGGCCTCTCGTGGACTAGCGAAAACAAAAACTGCACAAATACGTACCTCCCGGGACGTATTTCGCGGTTTCTAGAAACGTCCATGGGGCTACGTTTCCAGAATGAGCCTGGGTTGTTCTTTCCGGGGCGGGCGCATACAGAAGAAAACATCTCACGGAGAGAGTTGTGTGTGCCTTTCAGAGCAATGTAAACAAAAGATATGTTAGACAAATTATTATTAAAATTATTATGTATGCATGAACGCAGATGGCAACAACAGTTCATCTAAATAGCTACTTACCTAATATTGAATTTACATTAGACGTGATAACCTTGAAACGATTATCATTCTTCAGACTATATAATCGTACAACCAAAATCTATAATTGTTGCATCCCTAATTGTTATGCAGTTCAAACATATGAATGAGTCTGAATGTAGTAGAAGCCTACTTCAGCAATGCACTGCTTTTGTTGTGCTCTGAAATACAACATTTGAATGTTTGTAAAAAAAAAGTCTATTGTATAATGCAGTAATATTATGTAGATTCAAAATACAATATATTAACATTTTGATGTGTCTTAAGGAAAAATACAGCATATGGGCTCTTATATGCAGTTGTGTTATCATTCATATAGTAAGTCAAGTCTCTCCAGCCCTTCGTTTGAAATGCTTTTTATGAACCAGCCCCCATGACAAACTAATTAAATAGCCCTGCTCTAGCTTACACCTTTTATTTATTTATATCTTTATTTTTATGATCCAGAGCTTTTATTTATTTATTTTTATAACTTTTTGTGTATTTAGTGAAATATACGGGACATTCTACCAGAAATGTACATTTTTCCCTTATAAAAGTGTGACAGGGTCTGACTTAAGCTTGTCTTGCTCAAAAAAATCAAGCAAAACAAGCATAAAATCATACAATTCAATGATAGAACACTTCCTTGATCACTGTCAGTTTCTCTATCATATGATATCACTTCTGAGTCATAACCTTAAACGTGTATCGCATGCGTTTTATGTTCAATTTAATGCAAACATGACAGGACTGAGGGAAACATGAGAACAATTGAAACATAGCATTTATTTGCATAATTTATTTTTATTTTTATGTTTTTAATCAATTGATATGAATGATAATTGATAACAACTTATGCTTGCTTTAAGTTTAAATACAATTAATGATGCTTTTATTCACCAAAGACACATTAAATTGGTCTGAAGAAACATTTATATAACATTATTAAATACTTCAAGAGTATAAATTATATTAAATATATATATATATATATATATATATATATATATATATATATATATATATATATATATATATATATATATATATTATTGAAGATTTATTTTATTGAATTATTTAATAAATCATTTAATTAAAAATCTATTATAATATTATATATGAAATAACCAGTGTGCTTACTTAAACTTTTATTCAGTTTTTATCCTTTATATTGCTCTAGATTACACATTTTACATATGTATATCTTTATATTTATGATCCAGAGCTTTTATTTATTTTTGTTTTATATGTAGTTATTTATGCATTTATATTACAGTTTTTATTGTGCACTGGTACATGAATTTAATTTCGCATTGCATCTTTTTGAATGGCAATAAAAGCAATGTTGTTAATTTGACCAGCTTAATCCATTCTTGGTCAATAAAAGTGCACCCAATTCGCATGTTATCACTCCATTGAATGGGCGTTACCAGTGCCTAGATATGGGTCAATAGTGGCCTTCTGCATCTACTGGTAGGCTCCGAAGGCTGTTATCATCCATTCACATGGTTAATCAGCTATACTAATAAAGAAAAAGAATCAAGAATACTTCAGTTTTTGCTGCTGTGTGGATTAATACTGAATGTGTGTCATAGTTAGGAATGGAGCAATATGTGTGTTTGACTGCATTGCTTTTGGTGGTAAGGTGTCTGAATAACACTGTTAAGTAAGTTTTACTATGAAGTGTGTTTCGGGCGTCTCCTGCAATCGGATCCTATACTAATGCTGGGTACCTTGGGGCTTGACAAACCACGCTGGGCATTTTACTGTCTCGCGCGGTACGCTAACGACCAATCACAACAGGCTGTCATTGGTCTAATCAGCGCAGATTAGCTTTGCGCTAAGGAGGGGTTTGGGAACGAATGAATCGCTGAACGATTCATATGAGAGTCGCTGGGATAATTAGGTAAAAATAAATTCATAATATAAGACCATGAAAGTGTTTTTTGACCTTGCATGCATATCAGTATGTTGTTGGAGATCCATATTACCGAAATATGACCCTTTTCATGTATAATATGGGCTCTTTAATAAATCATATAAATAATTCTTGTTAACTTCTAGCCACAGCCATATATGATCTTTGGCTTATTAACCATGTGGATGGATGATAACAGCCTTCTGAGCCTACTAGTAGGCTATATAGTTTCACTCCGAAAGTATATATAGTTTCACTAATTAAAAAAAATATATATTATTTTATTACATTAAACTTTTTAATTGTTAAAATAAAATCAAGAAAAAAATGTGGATTCTACAAAAATACTAGCTCAACGTTGACATATTATAATATTAAATGTTTCTTGAGCAACAAATCAGCATATTACAATGATTTAGCAAAAAAAATGGATTGGGAAATGCATCTGGGAAAATCTTTATTTTTACTGTAATTATTTATTGATCTAATAAACATGTAAGTCATAGAAACTCCATTCAACAACATTAAAAATCTTACAATCCTCACATTTTGAACAGTGGTGTAGGCTAAATCACATAGTTTAATGATGCTTAATATCTTTCAGGTTGTTTTCTTCTGTTTTAGATTAAAACAGCAAGTCCATTTTCAATGCTTTACAGACGTATACTCTCAGTCGTCAGCCCGATATCTCAAAACTACTGCTGATTGTGTGTATTGGGTTGTATTTCAAAGAGCTAACCAGCGTAATTGACCTTAATGATGTTTAATGGTGCTTAATAAACTCCATTAGCACATTGCACTTGAGGTGTGACATTCACACAAACTGGTGAGCAGGTTTACAGTTTAGTGCTCGAGCTAGTCATTTACTCTTTGAAGTAAATAGGTCTCAATCAGGCATCTAAAGTGTTAGAGTTCGTTTCTTAAAAGCGATTTGTACGATCGACTGAATAGTGAAATATAATTATGTGGAAACTTTTTGAGAATCCTTTGATAAACAGATATCAAACAAACGCTGTATTTTTGTCACATCTAATCGAATAATCCTAAGAAAATGATTATTTCTTTAATATAATTAATTACGAATAGAATATGCAGTGTATACGTATGTTTTAGATATTTAGCTAACTTTAATCGTGGCATTAACTTAGTTGCTATTAGAAACTTACCTCACGTTAGCAGCTATCATTAGCCTATAGCATGTTTTGTTGTGGAAAGATGCTAGGTGCTTCTTCACATAAACTCCGTAACATATCTACAAAATCATGTAGAGATAAAAAAAAAGAAAAACGAAAAAGAAATAAATACAAATCTTGATGAATACATTTAGAAGACCCAAAGGTTGCTCACCATCAAACCGCTGAGCTTCGCACGGTCAAGCCGTGAGTTTACATGTCCAATTGGAATGGCTTCATGAAAAAAAAAATAATAATAAAATAAAATTCTGCTAACGTTCCCATTAAGTAATGAAAAACTATATTTGTCTCAATTCTCTGAACATTTAGGCCACATTAAATTATCAATTTGTAAAAAATTAGCCTATAGGATAATTATTTTTTAATGTTTAGTACAAATAATGAGCAGTCAACTTTTGAATGTCCAGAAATTTTGCATAAAATATTTTAAGCTAATTAACATAATTTGTATTATTAAAAGAATGTTTGTTTATGCTATTTACACTTGTACATAATTTGTTGTTGTTGTTGCTGTGTCCATGTGCTGTGCTGTATCACAATTTTAATACTTTTTTTTTTTTTTTTGGTTCTTTTAGTCTGGATTAAAAAGCAAAATACATTTAGTCCTAAACAATGCAAAAATACAATACAAAAAAAAAAAAAAAAACTAACTGTGGGGGAAACTGGAGCACCCAGCATGCGGTCACGTAGAAAACATGCAAACTCCTTACAAAAATGCCAACTGAAGTAGCCGGGAAGTAGCAACCTAGCAGCCCAGCAATATATTTATTCTAAATTTGTACATTGTGAGCCTAGCTTAAAGGGATAGTTCACCCCAAATGACAATTTGTTCAGTTACCCTCAAGTGGTTTCAAAAATTTTTCTGTTGAACACAAAAGAAAATGTTGTGAAGAATGTTCTCGAATGCGTTTTCCATTTTGGGTGAACGTGTAATTTTAGCCATACATTTTTATGCCACGGTCCTCCACTTCCAGTTCTTCATCACGATCATTTGGAGAATCAATGGCTTTTTCATACTCAATACATTTTAGGGTTCTGTTATAATACTGCCTGTCAAAAAACACACACAACATTTTAAAACATCATTGTTTCCCTGTTTTTTATGAAACCAAAAACTGCTAATTGAGGGTGCAAATTGAGGACACACTCCGTCTCACAATAGTTTTTGCTTAATTTTTTTGGATTTCTTTAAAACATTTAAGATAATCTAAGTACAGTACATGAGTCAGCAAAATACATAACACAGTTCTAATGTTTTTTGGATATTTGAATGAAAAAATCATGAGTACAGTATTGGGCTTTTAGGAAAACCTTGTCAAATTGTGGTTCTGGTAACATGTGTGGGTTTTTAATTACACAGTAAAAAAAAAAAAAAAAACTTTGACAACCTAAAATTGTAAGGCAAGTCAACTCAAAAAGCTCTGCAGCAAGTTGCCTTACAGTTATGAGTCTTTTTTTTAAAGTGTGGTTTGCCCTGCTATAGTAGTTTTAATGCAAATAGCTAATCATGAAAGTTAGCCAGCTAGTTTCTTAAGAACTGCTTCTCTGATGACCCTTCTGACCGGTGCAGTGACCTCCAGGCCGCCCTCTCGCTCCATTTTTGTGTAGTGTGAGAGTGACTGAGCAGCGTGCCACATTTGGCACCTCAGTCCTGCTGGAGAATGAGGGAGTCTGCCACCTGTGTGTATTTTTACACTTCTGCCTGACTACCATTAATAAAATAACAATAGTAAATATATGTTCTTTTTAGTGCTTATATAATTTGCAGGGCCATGTGTATAAAAAAGCATTTATGCATATGACAATTTATTTATTACCAGCGTAAACGTTGTTAAAGTTAGGGAAAACTGTTTTTATTGTGTCTTGCTGAAAGTGAGGAGTTTCACACCTTTGGTATGAAAATTGAAAAGGGACTTAATCCCAGTGTAGATGTAAACTGTACATTAATAAATCTGACATTTCACAAGCAAATTCATAATGCTAATGATATTTGCTGAAAGAAAACCGTGAAATTTTAATTCTGCAGCAAAAAAACATGGATTTATAAAGTTTTTTTTAGTATATAAATAAATAAATAAGAGAGGGATATCTTACAGCAAGTTAAAATCTGTAGCAAATCTGTTGAAATGATTATCTTGATTTTGTTTCACACCTTTTGCATAAATAAATGCCCATAACAAGAGGTGTGAGTAATTCACACGTGAGCACTGGCCTTGTTTTTACAAGTGCCTTTCCATGCACAGACTCACAGAAAAGCATGGGAACTTAAAATACTGTGGTTTTCCCATTTTCCTTTCAATATATTGTGCTGAGAAAGAAAAGCATACACAAACCACTGAAAACTAGATGTAAAATTATAACTTATATTTTATTATTTATACCATCAAAAAAACAAAACAACATAAACCAATCTTTTCTTACTTAGACTTTTGA
Organism: Danio rerio; assembly: GCF_052040795.2. Taxonomy (NCBI): domain Eukaryota; kingdom Metazoa; phylum Chordata; class Actinopteri; order Cypriniformes; family Danionidae; genus Danio; species Danio rerio. The sequence continues at coordinate 15,295,525 of NC_141027.1, read as the reverse complement.
AAATGATATATAAAAAGAAGCATTTAATATATACTTAAAGCTATTGCTATAGAGCCCCTTTTTGCTTTAGAGATGTCCTCTTAAAAATACATTTAAATGGCCTTTTCTTTGGTCAGATGTGGACAAAACATCAACAGAATCATTGGCATAATTCAATCATTATTTGGAGCCATTACCTTATATTAACTATTTTAATAATCTACATTGTTTCCTCCTTAGAATTATACACACGTTACATACACATACAATTTAAAAATGTCTATTTTCATACAAACAATGTCAATTTGCTGTGATATGATCATCTTCTACTGAAAAGGCATGACAAACAATAGTTGAAAAGATGGGAATCCGAAGAACGTTAAAACACGATAAAATATATTTATCTAATGTGAAATAAACACATACCTTACCACAGTAGTAAACAAATACAACACAACAAAAATCTAGCTGATGACTGAAAGCTAGTGAACGGATACAATTGGAGATAAAGATTTATCTTCTTTACAGAAAAACAAATAAAAAGTAAAACGCACATTTTTATTTTAAAGATAGAACTTAACAGTCAACGTTATGATTTGTTTTGATATAAAAAGGGAATTCGATGTCAGCACTCACTGCTACGCTCTTTTGATTTCACTGTAGCAAAGGAATTTCCCTATATTTATTTTTTTTACACACAATATACAATTTAAAAGAACACTCCACTTTTTTGGGGGAATAAGCTTATACAAGTCACCATTCAGCCGATCTCTGGGTCTGCCGGGAGCACTTTAAGCTTAGCTTAGCATAAATCATTGAATCAGATTAGACCATTAGCATCATGCTCAAAAAATTCCCAAAAAGGCTTGCGCTACTTTTCCTGTTTAAAGCGTAACTCTTTTGTATTTAGATTGTGTACAAAGGTGGACTAAAAAAATGAAAAGTTGCTTTATTCTAGGCCGATATGGCTAGGAATCTTCTTATTTTGGCGCAATAATCAAGGAACTTTGCTGCTGTACCATGATTACCATGGTTACGCTGTTACCTACTATAGTTACCTAACTGGAGACTATTTTCAGAGCCAAGCTTTAAATAAGCAATTATCAAAACCTTTTTTTTATTATTTTGTATGAGATGCTAATGGTCTAATCCAATTCAATGCTTTAAGCTAAGTTAATTGTGTGCCCTCAATTCCCGCAGATCGACTAAAAAGGTTTAAAACTCAACCCTTTAACTTATTGAAGTAAAAAGTTATATCAAGTACTAAGATGAACAGAACGTGAAAAGTTGCTATTTTCTAGGCTGATATGGCTAGGAACTATTTTCTCATTCTGGCGTAATAATCCAGAAACCTTGCTGCCGTACCATGGTTACCATGGTTATGCTGTTACCTACTGTAGCTACCTAACTGGACACTATTTTCAGAGTCGAGCTTTAAAGAACAAATTTGTTGAAACCTTTTTGGAAATTTTTGAGTGAGATGCTAATGGTCTAATCTGATTCAATAATTTATGCTAAGCTAAGCTAAATGTGCTTTCTCCAGACCCGGATATCGGCTGTATAGATTAGAAAATAGTAAAACTTAACTGTTTAACTTTTTAAAGTAAAAAGTTGTATCAAGTACTAAGATCACCAGAAAGTGAAAAGTTGCTATTTTCTAGGCTGATATGGCTAGGAAATACTTTCTCATTCTGGCGTAATAATCAAGAGATCTTGCTGCAGTACCATGGTTACCATGGTTATGCTGTTACCTACTGTAGCTACCTAACTGGACACTATTTTCAGAGTCGAGCTTTAAATAAGAAATTTATTAAGACCTTTTTGGAAATTTTTGAGTGAGATGCTAATGGTCTAATCCAATTCAATGATTTATGCTAAGCTAAGCTAAATGTGCTCCTTCCAGACCCAGCGATCAGCTGAAAGAATTAAAAAGCAGTAAAATTCAACTTGGGAGGTAGTAAATTAGGTCTATTTTCAAAAAAGTGAAGTGTTCCTTTAAACATGCTCTACAACTTAAAGAAGTAATACTATTAAAGTAACCCTGCAGTACACTGAATCTACCATGACACCATATCTTATCTTTCCAGCCTTTTTTTTTTTGCAGTCAGTGTCCAGCAGGCTAATCATCCCGTGTCCATCTAGACCAAAATACTGAGGCCTTGAAGAGTTTGGCTTTTATTTTCACTGAAGAATGACCTCTCGAGTCTCAGGTAGCTTGAATGCTAGGAGCCCTCCGCAGACCAGCGCTGAGAAGGACAGGATTATAGGTATAATCTTGGTGATGCCAATGAACTTGCCAAAGATGAAACTGCTAATGATAGCTGCCAGTTTGCATGTGCCGTTCAGCACACCGAAAGCTGTGGCTCTGTGGACACAAAGGATGGATTATTGAACACGATAAGGAACACATCATGTTTAATGTGATGTAAACGAGGTTTTAAGGCATAGAAGTTTAGATTATTTTATACAGTATGTGTTTTGTGGGTTGTTCAAATGAAAAATATCTATTAGCAAATTTCTAGGCAATCAAATACAAGTAGTGTAGGTGGAACAGTACAGTATATTAAATGGAACAAATGGTAGACCAACAGAACAATATTTATAAGTTTTATGAGTCTTACACATATTTTTAGCATTTAATCGATTTAGCATATGCATCTTTTGTCAAAAATTAAATTTAAATAAATAAATGGTGGTCATAATTTACAATACTGTTTAGTTTTATTTTTTTATATGAACACCTTTAATGGACAAAGAATTTATTATACACCAGGAGTCACCAACATGGTGCCCGTGGGCACCAGGCAGCCCGCCAAGTTCACATGAGTTGCCCGCGGGCCTGTTCTAAAAATAGCTCACCATAGCACCACATACTGTATGAGTAAGCTGCATCTAATATATTCTTTTTAAATCACACTTGCATTGGTGTACATTTAAAAATTTTATTAAATTTTAATTTAATTTAATTAAAATTTTAATTTAAATTTTAAAGTTATATATATATATATATATATATATATATATATATAAACTTTAAAAACAATTTCAGACAATTGAAGTGTTGCATATTGAAACTTATCTTACTTGTTAAATCATTGTTGACAACTACTGTGAGAAATCATTAACACGAACAATGTCTTCACATAGATGAATATTATTAATTTTTAATAATAACATATAATTAAAAGTAAATTAAGAAAAATGCGTTATTTAATAACTGGTAGCCCTTCACACTAATCGGTACCCAAGAAGTAGCTCTCAGTTTCCAAAAGGTTGGTGACCCCTGTTATACACTAATCATTTACTGGGCGATGCAGTGGCGCAGTAGGGCTGTTGCCTCACAGCAAGAAGGTCGCTGGGTTGCTGGTTTGAGCCTCGGCTCAGTTGGCGTTTCAGTGAGAAGTTTGCAAGTTCTCCCTGAAAACATGTGGGTTTCCACCGGATGCTCCGGTTTCCCCCACAGTCCAAAGACATGTGGTATAGGTGAATTGGGTAGGCTAAATTGTCCATAGTGTATGAGTGTGTGTGGATGTTTTCCAGAGATGGGTTGTGGCTGGAAGGGCATCCACTGCGTAAAAACATGCTGGATAAGTTGGCAGTTCATTCTGCAGTGTCGAACCCGGATTAATAAAGGGACTAAGCCGACAAGAAAATGAATGAATGAATAATCATTTACTGTAGTTTTGTAATTAGTTTTTTGAGCATGAGATACTTTCTTCCTTAAAGGACACCTATTATTATCTCAGGTGTGCCTTGTCTGTAACATGTGAGCTTAAAATATCTATTTAAAAAACACACACAACCATTTTAACTTACAAAGCTGTATATGCACTTTTTTAGCTGGCAACATAAACACGTAGTTTTCATTGTGTCTAAATCTGAATGGGCTGCTGCTCCCCACCCCTTTTTAAAAGTGGGTACAGCATTTATAGATACTTCTGCAACACCATACAAAACATTTGCATGCATGTTAACCCCTGACATACAGTTGACGTCAAAATGATTAGCCCTCTTATAATTTTTTTCACTTTCAAATATTTCCCAAACGGGGCGACATGGTGGCTTAGTGGTTAGCACTATTGCCTCACAGCAAGAAGATTGCTGGTTCGAGCCCCGACTGGGTCAGTTGGCGTTTCTGTGTGGAGTTTGTATGTTCTACCCGTGATGGCCTGGGTTTTCTCCAGGTGTTCCGGTTTCACCCACAGTCCAAAGACATGCGATAGAGGTGAATTGAATAAACTAAATTGGCTGTAGTGTATGAGTGTGTGTGTGAATGAGTGTGTATGGATGTTTCCCAGCACTGGGTTCCAGCTGGAGGGGTATCTACTGTATAAAACATATACTGGATAAGTTGGAGGTTCATTCTGCTGTGGCGGCCCCTGATGAATAAAGGGACTAAGCTGAAGGAAAATGAATGAATTAAATATTTCCCAAATCATGTTTAACAGAGCAAGGAAATTTTCACAATATTTCCTATAATATTTTTTCCTCTGGAGAAATTATTATTTGTTTTATTTCGGCTAGAATAAAAAGTTTTTAATAATTAAAAAGCTATTTTAGGGGTCAATATTGTTAGCAATATTATTATACAATAACTTTCCTAATTACCCTAACCTAATTAACCTAGTTAAGCTTTCAAATGCCACTTTAAGCTGTTTAGAAGTGTCTTGAAAAATATCTAGTCAAATATTATGTGCTGTCATCATGGCAAAGATAAAATAAATCAATTATTAGAAATAAGTTATTAAAACTATTATGTTTAGAAATGTGTTGAAAGAAACTTCTTTCTGTTAATTAGAAATTGGAAAAAAATAAAAATAAACAGGGGGTCTTCTTTTACTTTTTGTTTTAACTGTCAAATGTCAAGTGTATATAAAGAAAAACATGATTATAAATATTTACTATTATTTAGGAAGAATATACCTGTAGTTCAGCATGTAAATGTACTCTAAGGTGTATTGACTGTATTTGTTTTCTGTTATTTGTGTTCTGATGGCTGTTTTTGTACCTTTTTGAGGCTGGATAGAGCTCCACTGTAACGACCTCGATGCCGTTCCAAGCTGCAGCTCCGGCTGCAAAGAAGAGGCACTGGAACAGAACCACAGCCCACTGACTGAAGCACAGGAGCAGGAAGAATGTGCAGACGGCAGAGCCTAACATGGATCCTCCTGCAAACAAACACAAACCCAGACACACAATTCATTTGGATACGAAAAACACAGCAAATGTTCAAAAGTTATTTGGCCTGAAAACAGCAGTGAGTGTTCAGCTGAATGGGTAAAAAATATGCATATACAGTATACAGCTAAAGTCATGGCAGTTTATTCCGCTGTGGCGACCCCTGATATATAAAGGGACTAAGCCTAAAAGAAAATGAATGACTGAATATAGTTAAATCAAAATGATTAGCCCTCCAGGTGAATTTTTCTTTTTCAAATATTTCCCAAATGATGATTAACGGAGGAAGGAATTTTTCAGTTTTTCCTATAATATTTTTTTCTTCTGGAAAAAGTCTTATTTTTTTTATTTTGGCTAGAAATAAACATCTCAGCAGTGTGGAAGTCAGAAAGTGATTATAAATTTTTTTTAAAAATCTGAAGCATCTGTGGAAGACGCTTTGTCGCCCTCCCTTCTCCCCCTCGGCCCGGTCTCACACTGCATCTTTAGCTTCTAAGCCGGAGCACACTTCACTGATGATGCTGAATGAATGTTCAGTTTAACAGGAAGAGATGCGCTCAGCACAGTGGAGATTGCTTTAGTTCTATTGTTTTGTATTTATTTATTTTTTGTTATTTTGGGTGCCGTACTGATCCACAAGTTTTGACGCTTATAAATGATCATAAAAGTCCTCATGCTCCATTTATTAGGAGGTTTGCTGAAGGCATCAGCTGACGTGCAGCGATGGGGTTTGCATTTTTAAAAAACTATGACAGCTCGTATTTAATGAAAAGTAAGAATGATTATTAAATCCATATGAAACAGTCAAGCATACAAGCGTACCTCGCATGAGCCCAACTAAACCATGCTCTGGCACACCTCTTCCAAATGGGCCAGGGCCAGTAAACCTAACCACACCCAAGTATGATTCGGAGCACTCACAACTGTCAGACAAACCAGGGGAGGGATGTCAAATGTGCCTGGGCATGGTTTGGATAGCCGATTGTGTGTACACCCTCATACAGGTTTGTAAAGAAATAAGGCTGAGAAAATATGACAGAAATTTCATTTTCGTCTGAACATCCTCTTTATGCCTGATTCACATGGATCTTCAGCGTCAACGATTGACAGAGGGCGTGTCTGAAGTTGGGGCTGATGTGATTGTCATAACAGCGTCAGCCAATGAAATTAGTCAGCAATTGCCTAGTGTCTGAGCTGATTGGCTGACGCTTCCGTTGGCACTTAAAAAGTTGAAAAACTCCCAACTTCTGCAGCGAGCAACACCACTGAAGTGATGCCGATAGACCCACAATTCAGTTCAGCAATGCTGACGCTGACACCCCATGTGAATGGTCCGTTCATATTAGCTTTCTTCAGTAACCACTCACCTATAATTTTAAGTCGTCCTATTTTATCCATTAATAGACCTGCTAAGATGTTGCCTGGTATTACAGACAAACTGCCCAGGAAGCTGTCTAGATAGATCAGGATGTCATTTTCCTCCTGGAAATTGAGATGGCAGCCTTTTTTGGGGTGCAAAAACGTTGTGTTTTCCAGGTTACAGTTAATGAACTTGGAATCTTCCCACAGGTCTGAAAGAAACATGACAAGAGCGTCGTAAAACAATCCTTAATGATGAAAAAGCATCAAATATCAACTGGGATGAAGGTCAATATATGGGTCAAAAGACAAAAAACAGATTTGAAAACATTAAAAAAACACTAATCTAGTTTTGTTTGAGTTGATTACCGGTATTGTAGAAGACTGTGTTTTTCAGGGTGCAGTTCTCGAAGAAGGTCTCTGTTGATTTGATGTCCTCAAAATAACAATTCTCAAAGAGCGAATCCTCGAACTTCACATTTCTTATTTCGATGTTGATAAACCTGCAAATAAAGCACATAAAACTACTTAACAAATACACAAAAATGCTTATTTAAAACTACTTTATTTGAAATGAACTGAAGAATTTAACTAAGGATCTGAAAATCCTTGTAGCAAACTTACGTGTGTGTTATTTCAAGAAAACAACCATTTATTTGTGTTGTGTTTTATTGTCATTTGTTTTTTATTAATATTGATGATTGTCATCAGAGGCAGAACCGGGACATTTCCTGGTGGCCTGACTGTCCATCTGGCCTGCCACAATGATTCTGGCCTGCCGTCCCCTCCCCCCACACTTTTCATCAACATTGCGCTTCTCCCCCCCACCTTTCATAAACATCGCGCTTCAAGAAGAAGAAGAGGGTACGTATTTACACATGATCTAGGAATGTTGTCTAGTTTATCCATTCTGGTGTAAAATTTTAAAAATAATGGAGGATTGGCTAGGCTGTGAGTTACCTGTAGAGCCTCGGCTATGCTCTCTGGGTGACAAATTAGTGATAGCTAATATTGGTAAAAATTCCTTGATTCTTCTCAAGATTGGATGCATTACAGCTGCTTGGATGATACTACATAATTGGAAGTGTCCCAGAATGCCAGAAATGAAGGAGTGGATCAATGGGATGATTGAAATTGCATCGTATGAGTGTGTGTTGGCGAGATTAAACAATGAGGGAGAAGTACATAGAAAATGGGATAATCTTAGGCGACATCTAAAATTAGGATGAATGAGTATCTACATTCAAAGATACCACAACCTTAATTTCCATATATGTTTGCTATATGTTGTTCTTCTTAGTTGAATTTTCTTGGTGTACGTGGCTGAATATGTAACATGTATCATATATACGTGTCATGTGAAGTGTGTTCTTTGTTCTTGGCTGTTGAACATTAAAAAAAAAGGTTGAATAACAAAAGAATAAATAAAATATGTTTCTTAAGGACAAATCAAGGAATTGTTTAGTGTACACCTAGAGACTACATTTCACAACCGATAGATAATAATAATATTATTAATTATTATTGAAAAAATTATATCTTTTATTCAGCAAGGACACATTAATAGGAGTAAAGACTTTCATAACTTTACAAAAAGTTAAATATATCAAACTAATGCTTTCTTGTTTTCAACAAAAATAAATAGGGCAATAATGCATTCATTGGTCCTTCATTCTGTTAAACATCATACACTACCTGACAAAAGTCTTGCCACCTATGCCAGTTTTAGGACCAACTAATAATAACTTGACTTCTAGTTCATCATTTGGTATCAGAAGTGGCTTATATGAAAGGCAAAGACCTCTAGATTATGCTTACTTGACCAAAATAAAATATGATCATGCCTTGATTTTGAATTATTTAATTAGGACAGTAAGGTCTGACTTTGCTCAGACAAAAGTCTTGTCACTTAACAGAAGTAATGTAAAGTAAATAATATAAAGTAATGGTGCAGTGGAAAAAGATTTAATATTGTGTATGACTCCCATGAGCTTGGAGGACTGCATCAATACATCTATGCAATGACTCAAATCACTTATTAATAAAGTCATCTGGAATGGCAAAGAAAGCCTTCTTGCAGGACTCCAAGAGTTCATCAAGATTCTTTGGATTCATCTTCAATGCCTCCTCCATCACCTTACTCCAGACATGCTCATTAATGTTCAACCTGGTGACTGGGCTGGCCAATCCTGGAGCAACTTGACCTTCTTTGCTTTCAGGAACTTTGATGTGGAGGCTGAAGTATGAGAAAGAGCGCTATCCTGCTGAAGAATTTGTCCTGTCCTGTGGTTTGTAATGTAATGGGCAGCACAAATGTCTTGCTACCTCAGGCTGTTGATCTTGCCATCCACTCTGCAGATCTCTCATTCGCCCCCATACTGAATGTAACCCCAAACCATGATTTTTGCTTTACCAAACTTGACTGATTTCTATGAGAATCTTGAGTTCATGCGGGTTCCAATAGGTTTTCTGCAATATTTGTGATGATTGGGATGCAGTTCAACTGATGATTCACCTGAAAAATCTACCTACTGCCACTTTTCCAAATGAAATGAAGTCAAGTTATTATTTGTTGCTCTAACAACTGAGATTGATGACAAGACTTTTGGCAGGTAGTGTACACATCCTAACCACTGAGAAATATAACGTGATATTGTCCTATAGTATATGTAAATTTACCTGTCGTGAACATACTCCCCCTCTTTGTGGAGCTGATTTTGCAGAGTGAAGTTGAAATGAAAGCGTTCGACTCTCTCACGGTGGAAGATCTTGACGTTGGACTCGTACTCTTCAAACTGGAGGTACTTGATCTGGTCTGGAAACCACGTGCCTAGGCCGTAATAACTGTGTAATGGAGGAGGATGGATTAATACTGTAAATGATAAAGTTATTAGACAGCTTTTCTGAAATACTTGATTCTGATTGGTCAATTGTGACATTGCGAGGTATGTCATTCCTAGATAACAACTGATTAAACTTATGACACAGGCTTATCTGGGCACTACAGGTCATCTTGACCATGTATACTCATATACAGTTGATTGATTAATGTTAATTTATTATTCTTTTTTAAATATTTCCCACGTGAGGTTTACCCAAGCAATGACATTTTCATAGCATTTCCTTAAATAAATAAAAAAAAACTTCTGGGAAATGTCTTAATTCTTTAAGTTTGCCGGGAATAAAAGCAGTTGATAATAGTATTAGCCCATTTAAGATTTCTTTTCTCAATTTTTTTACAGAACAAACATAAATATGTTACATATAATAAAGTAGTGAAGCCTTTAAATTGCACTTTAGCTGAATACTAGTATCTTGCAAAATAACTAGAAAAATAGTATGTACCCTACAGTTATCATGGCAAAGACGAAAGCAATTAGTTATTAGAAATTAGAAATTATTTAAACTATTATGTTTACAAATGTGTTGAAAAAAAATCCCTCCATTAAGCAACACCTATATTAATATTATAAAACAATAATAAATAATAATAATAAAGTATTACATCATTAATAAAAGTATTACAATTCACAGGAGGGCTAATAATTTTGGCTTCAACTTTATCTTTTTCGCTGCTTAACTTTTTAGCGCCATCTTGTGAGTGAATAAGGCGCAGGTTAGTGGTTTCATTTTTCTTTCTGCAATCTTTACATTTATTTAGGAGTTTAGGAGCAAATTATAACGACTCCGACCAATGTTTTGTGTTTAGATTTAATTTTGTGTGTTTGTTTGTGGTTGTTTTTGACAAAACGTCTATTTTTCTGCTAGAAATCAGCCTGGATGTACAATATCCATTAGCTAAAAGGAGTCGTTTACTGTGTTTTTACGGTCTAGAGATCTTAAAAGATCTTACAGGTTTTTTTTTTAACTTAGAACTTGCTGTCTATGTCCCTGCTGACAAAAACAGCCTAAGCTGGTTGGCTAGATTTAGCTTGTCGACCAGCCTGGTTTTAGAGGTGTTTTGGCCGGTCCAGGCTGGTTTCCAGCCATTTCCAGCCTGATTTTAGCTGGTTAGGCTAGGAGCCCAGCCAAAACCAGCTAAGTCTAGCTTAATTTCCAGGGTGGCCAGCTAAGAACAGGCTGGAAATCAGCAGGAGACCAAAGAAAATACTGTAGTAATTTATAGTAAATACTATAGTGTTTTAAACCAAACAATAACAATGTGTAATATAATGCATAGTATTTATTATTCATAGGATGCATATGTTATAGTATATAGTATAGTAACATGAATGAATGCCATGTTTTAAACTGGTGGTATATGAGGAGACCCCCCCCCCCCCCCCCCCCCAATTGTGTAAAGTGCTTTGAGTGCCCAGAAAAGCGCTAAATAAATGTAAGGATTTATTCTTATTCCTATTATTACTACAGTATATTGAAGCGTAGTGTAATATACTGTATATAGTTATAGAAAACCTATTAGTTTTAGGTCAGCTGTTTATATTACTATAGTCATTGTATTACCACAGCAATTAAAAGATTAACATGACAGATTATTTCAAGTACTTTACTATAATATGGTTCAAAAACAGCATAGTATTCATTATGAATGACTCTAGTATGTTTAATGTGGTTAACAACAACACTCACCATTACATTAGTCAACACAGACAGTACACAGTAGTGTGAAAGTCACTTTCACCTTTGGGCTATAAGGTCACGTTCTCTAGAGCTGCTCACCTGAAGGCCATAGTAAACCACACAATGGCAATGAACAAACCATGGAGTCTGACATCAGGTGCAGCCAATGACAACATGTTCTTCATCACCTTCAGGAAAACAATGAAAACAATCATTTCGGCATCAAAACAAGGGATAATTCACCCAAAAATTTAAATTTACTCATACTCGAGTGGTTCTAAACTTTTTATTCATTCATTCATTTTCCCTTGGCTTAGTTCCTTATTTATCAGGGGTCGCCATAGTGGAATCACAGCTTCCAACAATTCCAGCATATGTTTTATGCACGGGACGCCCTTCCAGCTACAATCCAGTAAAGGGAAACATACAGTGCACACACACACATGCACACACACACACACACACACATATATGCACTACAGCCAATTTAGTTCATCCAATTCTCCTATGGCACATGTCTGTGAGGGAAACCAGAGCGCCCGGAGAAAACACACGGGGAGAACTTGCAAACTCCACAACAGTGCTAACCACTAAGCCACCGTGCCGCTTGTAAAAATTTTTTAAGCTTCCTGAAGGGGGCAGGGAATGTCAGATACTAGAGAGTATTTGATTGGTTAGAAGATTTGATGAGAAACTGAAGTATGAGGTGATGTCAAAAATTGTGGATCCAATTTAGGCAGCGGTGACGAACTCCAAACGTTTTATGTCGTATATATCGTATATATTTTCTAAACATGAAATTGTGTCAATGTTTTGGAGCACGCATAATTAAAGATACTTAAGACTAACATACTGATATTAACATCTAAAAAGCTTTATTTTAAATTCAAAGGACCTTTAAGGTATTTTAAAAAGAAAACTTTAAAACATTCTGACTTTTTAAATAGTTCCTAAAATGCCCCTTTCTACAAATATAAATTGTTTGGCGTCTATGAGACACAAAGTGAGTGTATATGACTTGATAATATTGTTTGGCAGGGAAAACACTTTTGGTTGATCTCAAAAGTGCTTAGATTAGCATCTTGGTTTAATTTTAGGATTTATATAAAAATGACTCGATGTGCTTAAACCATTTCAATACGGCTGTGTACACACTATACTGCACACATTTCTGTCCAATCAGCTTTCAAAAGTTGACTTTGAATGATAGGAGCCCTTTAAAGAGCCCATATTATGGGTTTTTGAAAATTCCCCTCCATGTAGTGTGTAACACAGCTCTAAGTGAAGTGAAGTATCCAGCTAAGGCTTAAATCTGTAAGAATACAGTGTTTAAAACTGTTGATTCATCTATAAAAGAGTCGATTCATAGTGCTTCAAACGAGTCGCCTTGATACCGACTCATTAGGTGTTTCGCCATGACGTACGAACGAAACAAAGTTTTTCACGTGCACGCGCAAACCCGGGAGATTTCAAACCTGAGGCCCCGCCCTCTGACGCAGAAACCCAGACACACACACATACCCACAAACACACGCACACCCACAAACACACGCACACAAACATGCCGGTCGATTGAAGTCACATTGCAGATGGATATATTGAGTCTCTACCCAAAGATGAAACCTCAGCATTATAGCCAAGCAGTTGGAAACTACTGGAAACTTCTGGAAGCTACATGCTACAAAGAATACTTCATCTGCGTTTGTTAAAGGAAGGATCAGTAACTTACTGATGGACATCAGGATGGGTTTCTTCCATTTCTCAAGTGTAAGTACGTGCGGTTAAAGTTGTTGCCTCGTTGACTCTAGCTTGCAAATGTATTTAGTTGTGATTTGTTACTTGTAACCGCGTGTACTGTATCAGGTTAACTGGATATTTTATCTTATCGCGTGCAAAGTCACGTTAAAAACGCGACGCGTGCTGTTTGTTTATGGAGCTCCGTGCTAGAGTTCTGCTCCCGCGATTTATTCGGAAATTTATTCCCGCGCCGCAGAAATCTGGCGCGGGGACAGCCGCGGGAATAAATTTCCGAATAAATCGCGGGAGCGGTCGGTAACGGGTTTAATTTGGGACGGGAGCGGGCTGTCTAGCAATATCACGGATATTGCTATGCGAATTAGAAAGAGAGAGTCTGCGTGGTGCTTGTGTGTGTGTTAGTGCGCACGCGCGCGTATGAGAGAGAGAGAGAGAGAGCGAGCGAACGAACGAACGACAGCTTGGCTGTCTGGACTGTATACTGGGTGATTTTTGGTTGTGTTCTCCGCTCTAGCGGGACCGGGCGCGGCGGGCAGAAAACGGAGCGGGTTCTCAGGCTAAAACCTGGCGGGTGCGGGCGGAAGCGGGAGCGTTGTCATCCGGAGGTGTGTGTGTGTTTTTGTGTGTGTGTGGTATGGCCAGTACACGACTGTCTCCTTCGTTCGGTTATCCGTGGCACTATCCACTCGCCATAGTGTGGCAGCTAAAATCCACGTCTGCACTATCGAGCGTGTATGAACTGTGATTACTTTTTAAATTGCTGATTAGCTATTGGCCATTTCCCTCTCTGACTGAAGGCAGTCGACCAATCGCGACAGACTGTCATCGGTCCAATCAGCGCAGATTAGCTCCGCGCTAAGGAGGGGTTTGGGAACAAATGAATCACTGGACGATTCATACAGGAGTCGCTGGGATAATTAGGTAAAAATAAATGCAGATTATAAGACCATGAAAGTGTTTTTTGACCTTGCATGCATATTAGACTGTTGTTGGAGACCCTTACAACCAGGATATGACCCTATTTCATGTATAATATGGGCTCTTTAAGTCTTGCATACACTTAGATCTGAAGTAAAAATGGTGCAGGAAAAGGTGGCATTTTGTCAAATCTTGAATGTACTTTCAGATAATGAACTGAATACAGAATTTACTGTTGATTTTGCAACACTGATAGAGCATACCTGCTTAACCAGGGTCATCTGTCTGACCATGAATCTCTGGAAGGCAGTGCCAGTTTCACTCTGAATCTCTATGAACTCGTCATCCTGTGTTTGAGGTGTTTTAATCTGAGAAACCTGAAAGAGACACATTTGTTTCAGACCACATTAGAGATTAGTAATTCATCAATTCAGTGATTAATATCAAGACTTTTCTAAATGGACTATGACAGGGATCGAAGCTGCTTTTTCAGGGTCAGTTGTACTTTGAAACTTTATTTAGTTGTCTGAGAGATTAGAATGGTATCTTTACCTGAAAGACTCTTTCGGGCTCTCCTTTGGCTCTCCAGTTGGTGTCGTGGACTCGCCTCAGGATCATCCAGGCCTCATCGTGTCTTGCACTCTGAAATTCACAGAGTACATGTCATCATTTTTTTTTTTTATGCCAGACAGTCAAGATTTTATTCTATGTTCTGAACAGGGCTTGACATAATGTTTTTGATCACCAGCCACTGTGGCTAGTAGATTTACAACATTACTAGCCCCTCCCCATTTTCACTAACTACACTTTTCTTGTTGGCAAAATATATTTAATATGCATAAATTTGACTTTGACATGCTAAAATGACTTGATTTAGATGTTGTGTTATGTCCACATGCCTCCTCATTTATTTAAAATCTTGTGTGTATTGTGTATTAGCTTGCTCAGTGCGCATGAGCAAATGGGTTGTGTCGCATTGCAATCAGTTTTTATTTCACATGACTTTTCAGGGCTCAACATTAAAGATTTACCTAATTTTTCTGTGACCACACCAAATTATTTCCTAATCACAATTTTTTAATGTGTCAAAACCAGGGAAATATATCTTTATAGGTGAACTTTTTAATTCAACAAAACTTTTCTTTAAAAAAAACAATACATTAAAAAAAAAAAAGAATAATTGTCACATATCTAAAATATGAACAGTAGTCTTTCCTGGCTAAACGAATCAATCAGTCCCAGATCACCAGTAACTACACATAAACGGGGGGTTAATCTCCCATTAAAGCAATTTTATTGTAAACAAATATAATTAAAGCATATTAACAAAAATAACTGTAAGCAAAAGAAAACAGGTTAAACATACCCTATCATACACCCGTCGCAATGTGGCGCAAGACGCGGCGCAATAGTCTTTTGCTACTTTCAGCTCGGCGCAAGGGTCATTTTTAAGCCGTTGCGCCACACTGTTTAAATAGCAAATGCATTTGCGCTCAAATGTGCGCCCATAGGCGTTCTGGTCTACAAAAGCAGGTGTGTTTTGGCTAATAATTATGCATTACCCACTTACCTCTTAAACTTTGTGGCCTTTTTTTTTACTTTGCTTGCTAGGCGTGTCATTTTATCAAACTGGAAAAGCCCTCAGCCACCCTCGCATTTACGGTGACTGAAAAGATATTTTGTATTTTGTAAAACTAAAGAAGATTAGATTCTCCCTTCAAAGACATAACAGAACATTTGTCAAAAATTAGAATGGCCTTTTTTCCTACTTTAAAACTCTCCAGCTGGATCTAGACTGATCACCCTAGCTAGCCCTTGACAATAATAATACATTAGCTAGTAATCTTTCATTACTCGAATTGTAACATTGAGATTATTGTATAAATATAGACGCCTGCCCTGCATTATTTGTGTAATTTGGTTTTATTTTATTTTATTATTATTTTTATTTATTTATTATTATTTTTATTTTTAATATATTTTTTGTATTTATATTTTTTCTATTATTATTTTATAAGGGTTGTTTGATATGTTTGTGAAATGGAAAAAATGTGAAATAAATCATAAACAAAAAAGATTATTTGTATCAAATACGTATATATTTTATATCTAAATATAAATAAACATTTTTCTTAAATATCTGCATGTATTTGTGTATTTAAATATACAACATATACACAAAAATATACATAAAACTTGTTTTGGATACTGTTAATCATGGTTAATCTTGGCCCATCACTATATATACACACACACACACACACACACACACACACACACACACACACACACACACACACACACACACACACACACACACTTTAGTATGATTATTACTTGATTTTTACATATTTATATTCATATATTAATATTCATATTCAAAGACAAAACTGTTAATTGATAATTTTCATTCTTAAATTCAGATTACAATTTTCACAGTAAACAGTATTTTTCTTCTGAATAAATAATTATATATTTATTTAAAGTAAACCATCATAGAACTATTTTACCTCTAGAAGGAAACGAGGACTCTCTGGCATGAACACCAGCCCTGCGAGAGCAGCCACAGAGGGAAGGAAACAAACCAGAACAAACACCCTCCAACTGTGGAACTGGAACTCGGTGCCCATACTGAACCCCCAGCCTGAACAAAACACAAGCCAAACACTCAGAATTCACACAAAACACAGCTTCAACTTTTTCAGATAGCTCTCCAGGCAACAATTCAAACTTTCATTTAAAGATTTTGACATAATAGTAATATTTCCGAGTACTAGGATGTGGCTGGAAGGGTATCTGCTGTGCAAAAAATATACTAGAATAGTGGGAGGTCCATTCTGCTGTGGAAATCAGAGACTAAGCCAAAGGAAAATTAATGAATGAATAAATAAATGGACGGATGATATAATACATGCATTTCCTTTTATCTCTATGGCAAATAATAATTTATTTGTTTCTTTAATTTGTGTAAAATTAAAATTTACAATGTTTTTGCTTTTGCTAGTGTACATTGCTAGTCTTTAAGTTAATTACTGAAAAAAAAAAATGTTTTGGTAATCTTCGATCAAAGTCTGATCATTTGCTTCCATGGTTGGAGTAACCGTCCTTCTCTGTTGACATCCGTTTGACGCTTCGGCCACAATATTTTTTAACCACGACCCTCTTACCGTTAGTTTACTACGAGGGAAAGATGGGCAAAAAAAAGCCTGTATGAACTCATTTGTATGCATGTGTTAATCTTTTTTTATTAGTTGTTTCAAACTGTCTTTATGTAATTTATCATTTAGTTTTCATACGGTCTGTTTCTCTGTAAACGTGAACTTTATTTGTCATTGTATACACTGGAAAGCATAGGTCTCAAACTCAATTCCACAGCTCTGCACAACCTTGCTTCAACCTATTCCAACACAGCTGATCCAAATAATCGAGGTGTTCAAGACTACTAAGCTGTTTCACAATATGCGTTCTGCAGTGATCTTTCGTCCTTGTGTTCTCGTGTAACGTCATCTTCAATTGCCAAAGTTCAGTTCCGAAACTCAAGACAGCAAAAATGGAGGACGCGTGAAATTTCCAGGTTATGTTCCTGATATCGAGGACGCATCGAAGCAGACTTGAGCGCAAAACTTGCTCGAGAAGTCCCAGAAGTCATTGCAGTTGATTAAAGGAGGTGGGAAGCGCAGCATTTTATCTAGATTTATTATTAAAGTTCAGAGATATAACTTATTTATCTCAGCAGTTTCCCTAAATGAAACGGTGAAAGTAAACATTGCCACGAATATCTTCATAAAGGTATAAACACAGTGTGAACAGAGTGTTTATTTGCTGAAGTTCAGACTGAAAACTGTTTAATTTGTATTGTGCAACGTATATCTGCAAGGTCTTTATGCATAGAATATATTGTGAAACGGGAATAAAGAATAAATCGTTGTATGAATGCTGTAATGTTTAAATCATGTTCAATAAAAAATGTGTGAATGTCATGAGGTTCATGAGGTTAACAGAAAGAACAAGGGAGGAAAGCAGCATCTCATTTCTCACAGGAAGCGTTTTCTGTTCTTGCGTTCTACCGAGTTCGTTCTTCTGAGGTGACCTGGCAAGACCAGTCTTTATAAAAACGCAAGTCTGTTCTCTGCATTCTTGCAATTGAGAAACAGCCTAATTTAGTTTGAGACCCATGATGTAAAGAATTCTTGCTTTTTTAGTGGAACCAAACAATCGTTTGTCCTCATCTCAACATCCAACAAACTGACTAAAAATATGAAGTTAAACTTGATTAAAGTAACATAAAAACATTTGTTGTCATGACCTTTTTGTCATATGCTTTTACAGCGCATGTGTTGTATTTAATGATTTTGTTATATCTTTGGCTACACAACCAAAGTTTATTGACGCACTTCATAAACAAAGGAAAGAAGATGTCATATATATATATATATATATATATATATATATATATATATATATATATATATATATATATATATATATATATATATATATACACATATATACATATATATATATATATATATATATATATATATATATATATATATATATATATATTCCCAGTCATGGGTTGGGGCTGGAAGGGCATCCGCTGTGTAAAACATATGCTGTTAAATAAATATTACATAAATAAATAGTAGTTGAATTAAAAGATTTTTTTCAACACATTTCTAGACATAACCATTTTAATAACTGATTTATTTTATCCTTGCCATGATGACAGTACATAATATTTTACTAGATATTTTTCAAGACCCTTCTATACAGCTTAAGGTGGTTTAACTAGGTTAATTAGGTTAACTAGACAGGATAGGGTAATTAGGCAAGTTATTGTATAACGATGGTTAGTTCTGTAGGCCCTCGGAAAAAAAATATTGCTTAAGGGCAGCTAATAATATTGACCTTAAAATGGTTTCCAAAAAATTTTAATCTGCTTTTATTCTAGTCGAAATAAAACAAATAAGACTTTCTCCATGAGAAAAAATATTATCAGACATACTGTGAAAAAGTCCTTGCTCTGTTAAACATCATTTAGGAAATATTTACAAAAAGAAATAAAATCACAGAGGGGCTAATAATTCTGACTTACAACGGTATATTTATTATTATATAATTATTTAT
This sequence comes from Danio rerio, assembly GCF_052040795.2. Lineage (NCBI taxonomy): Eukaryota > Metazoa > Chordata > Actinopteri > Cypriniformes > Danionidae > Danio > Danio rerio. The sequence goes on along the minus strand of NC_141027.1, from coordinate 15,276,625 downwards.
TCAGAAACATTTTAAGGAATAACAGTAAGGTACCATAATGTGGGATGATTCCCCATGCAGTGAAGGAAGCGTACAGTCCTCCCAGCATCCAGAACAAGCACAGCCAGCTGAGATGTTCTCCTCTCTTGTCCATCTGTAGAAACTCAGCGTAATATGTGTAGACGACTGGAATTGACCCGCCAATCCTGCAGGACACATCACAATTTTTTTTAATCAAGGGGATAGTTCGCCCCAAACCTGAAAAATTCTGTCATCATTTACTCATCCTCAACTTCTTTTAAAGCTGTTTAAGTTTTTTTTCTTCTGTTAAAAACACAAGGGAGAAATGGTAAAAAAAAAAAGCAGCCATTGACTTCCATACACTGCAAAAAATGCTTTTCTTGCTTAGATTTTTTGTCTTATTTCTAGTCTAAATATCTAAAATGTCTTATATCAAGAAGCATTTTCTAGACAAGCAAAACAAATTGTCTTGTTTTGAGAAATAATATGCCAATATTAAGTGAGTTTTTCTGTAAAACAAGCAAAATAATTTGCCAATGGGGTAAGCAAAATAATCTTACATCAAAAGAAAAAACAAGATTAATTTGCTTACCCCATTGGCACATTATTTTGCATGTTTTAAGGAAAAACTCACTTGATATTGGCATTTTATTTCTCAAAACAAGACAATTTGTTTTGCTTGTCTAGAAAATGCTTCTTGATATAAGAAATTTTATATATTTAGACTAGAAATAAGACAAAAAATCTAAGCAAGAAAAGCATTTTTTGCAGTGTAATATGTTTTGTCCATGCGATAGATGCCAATGGATTTCCAACATTCTTCATAATATCTTTCTTTGTGTTCAACAGATAAAAAAAAAACATAAAAATGTAGAACCGCTTGAATGTAATGTGTGTAATCAGTGTAAATGGTGAGGATATTTTTAGGTGAACTATTCCTTTAAGACGTAATCTGTTGGAGGCAACAAACTACATTTACTTTGTTACATTAACTTTTTGAAAAGGATCTACTTTTAAGAGCCGAATTAAGCTGGTACAGGGTGACACAGGTATACCTATATTTCAAATTAAATAATTTTTTCTCTTGGTTATACTAAGTTTCTTTCCTCTTCTCATTAACATATTTTAAAGCACTACATTAAGAAATGCATAGTTTATGCCAGGAATGAATGATGAGTGATTCTATCTTCAAAGACTTGATCGAAAAATGGCAAAGGAGTGTAAAATGGCTCGTGAATTAGTTCACACACTAGTTTCTCTTTTATCGATTTATGAACACTGAGAGCAGTGGATTAAGTGGACATGAACCAGCAGTCAGTCAACACTGTATCCACAACCCAGTCGCAGAGCTGTTCGTTATATAGTCACAAAGTTTTTTTATTGATATGTAACAATAATTTTCTCTTTTTTCATGTTCCTTAACACGACCATTAACTATGCATTTTTTCATGTTCCTCAACACAACTTTTAACCTACTGTAGGCTATTAATTGTATATTGTACCAAGACATTCTCCCTCCTGAAAGTCAAAACAATTTTATTTACACTACACTATAATAATTATAATAGTTACATTTATATAGCGCTTTTCTGGACACTCAAAGCGCTTTACACATTGGGGGGAATCTCCTCATCCACCACCAGTGTGCAGCATCCAGTAAGATGATGTGATGGCAGCCATATTGCACCAGACTGCACACCACACAACAGCTGATTGGTGGAGAGGAGACAGAGTGATGAAGCCAATTATGATATGGGGATGGTTAGATGGACAGAGGCCAGTGGGCAAATTTAAATTCCAACTCTTTTCAAAGGGCATCCTGGGAGTTTTAACGACCACTGAGAGTCAGGACCTCTGTTTACCTTTCTTATCTGAAAGATGGAGCTTACTGAGCAATATAGATTCCCCTTCTATATACTGGGGTATTGGGTCCCACACAGACTGACTAACACCACTTCGGCAGCAACCTAGCTTTCTTATGTGATCTCCCATCCAGCTACTGACCGGGCGCAGCCCTGCTTATGCAGAGTTCAGACTGCATGATTTTCAAAGTAGTCGTGTCACAGATGTTTTCACACTGCTTGACTATCTGGGCTAGCATTTCGTCGCTGCTTTGTTTACACTGCAAGATGGATCGGTGACAGAGACTTTCACATTGCATGACTTTACTATAGGAAGAATCCCCGACAACGTCGTTCAAACTACGTCTCACAGCCAAAAACACGTATTATATCTTTTGTTATTAACTACATAATGAGAAAGAAGCCTTTAATAGGCTAGAAAATGCCCAATATCTCACAGGCATCGGCGACTCATCGGCGATTCTTTCAGATCGCGTCTTTGATAGTTCATACTGTGTGATTGTCACTCATGTGCACGAGCAGCGATTTGCCTGTGATTTCAGGCATTTGTCGGCGATTTCTCAAAACCTGTCAACGTGCCGAAATCGGGGCTAAAATCACGCAGTGTGAACTAGGCATTAGTCTCAGTGGGCAACCATGTGAGAGTTGCAGAGAGCTAGCTGCTGGCTATGAGCAAGTTAATCAGTTCCTAGTAGTGATGTGTGGATCGATACTAAAATATCGATATCTCCGATACCAGTTTGTATGTTCTAGAATCGATTATTTTATTAAAATATCGATATTTCAATATTTTGGAGCAAATATGTAGTTTATTGGAAATAGAAATACAGCGGAAAGTAACCACATTTACCCTAGTTTCTCTGAAAAATGCCAACTTAGTCGGAACTACTTGTTCTTCCGCCTGTTAAGTCATGTGGGTAATATGGCACTATACAACTGCTGATCAGGCTAGCTAATCACTCAGTCCGCTGGCCTGGCAAGAGGAGGAAAGGAGAGGCACAGGTGCTGCTAGGGTGGGACAGACATCGCTTTCAAAGTGCAGCAGGCAGGCACCATCCAGGTACAAGGGGAGAAAATGTGGCGATGTGGCTGTATTTTGTGACAATGATAAAACAACGAAAAAAGGTTCAAAATCTTCAAGGGGACTGGATTAACATGTCACTAAACCAAAAGGTGTGAATGTTTTGTAGATAATCAGGCTGGCGTTTTAAAATATACATGCTCAAATGCTGTCAATAAATATGTAAGTTGGCTCTTTTTTTGTATGATAATTCTTCATCGATAAACAAGAATAACCCGTAATATGTCTCGCATTCAGTATGAAGTGACACTTTTTAGTACACTACTTGTTACTTTAATTTCCCAAACAGTAATTTTTGGGCAAAGAATCGGTATCGGATCAGTATCGCTGATACTCGCCTTTATTTTACTTGGTATCGAATCAGATGGGAAAGCCCTAATCTCAACCGTTAATCAATAAAAAAGACAGGATATAGCAGGCAGGTGCAAATACTGTTGCAGATTATTCAAGATACATGATTATTCCAAGTCTTCTGAGGCAGAATGAATTATTTCGGAGAGACTGATGAAAATAAATCAAAAGTAAAGATAACAAAAATAAAATTACTTTTCTATAAAACCTATTCTTGGCACAAAATTATATTATATTGGAGAGATGAAATGCCATCACATGAATTCAGGAATAAATTACTTTAAAATAACAAATGTATTAAATTAAAATGTAAAAAAATAGTAAGCTTTTTTTATTTAATTATCATTGCAATGACATTTCACAGCATTATTGTTTAACAAAATCAAACTCCATCCATCCAACCAACAAACAAATATTTAAATGCTTTTTGAAAGACTCACCCGATCCCTGAACAGAGTCTGAAGAAGATGAAGAAGCCATAGCCTTGTGCAAAACAAGACAGGAAGGAGAAGATGCAGTTGATGGCCAGTGCGTAGAGTAAACACTGCTTTCTGCCCAGTTTATCAGCCAGACCGCCCCAAACAACAGCACCGATCATCATCCCCACGTACACTATCAAACCTGAACACACACACAACCAGACTGTCAAATACTGAGCAACAATAACACAAGAAATCTGAGCAACATTACCTGTAAAACTTTAACCCTAGAGTGGCTCAGGAAGAATAACAGTTAGGTTCCCTGGGGTCCTCCTGACCCCAAACATTTACAGACCAATTATGTAGGGAAATAAGTCAGTTTGACTTTAAGAAACCTAAACTGTGATTTCATTTTACACACCTTTAAAACAACTGTTTCAAGTTCAGAGTTTTGTGTGTTTAAGTTAGATTTTTTTTTAGAAAACATTAAAGAGTGCCTCTGAGAAACGGAGATAACTTCAGCGGCAGAACCTCTACAGCACCTGCACACGTCATCAGGCCCGTGCAGAGACTGTCCAAAGGGCATGTGCAGAATTTTTTTTTTGAAGAGCGGGGGGTTGGAGGGGTAGGGGGGTTGTTGTTGTCACGCGCGTACTGAAAAGCGGTGTTGTAGCGCGCGTTCTGATCAGCGGTGTTGTCGCGCGCGTACAGCTTTAAGCGGGGGGGTTGAAGCGCGCGTACTCAAGAGCGGGCGGTATATAGGGCGGAATGTGTCGCGGGGGCACTGTCGATCATTTTGGAAGGGCACTTTCTATCCAAGACTAAAAAGGGCATGTGCACTGCACAGGTTGAGCCCTATGTGTGCACGTGCCTGCACGTCCTCATATGTCATTGCAGAACCACTACAGCACCTGCACACGTCATCATATGTCATTGCGATCTCTTGCTTCATATAAGATCAGACGATCGCGACTGCTGTAGTTATTCCAGTTGAGTTATTTATTTGTATTTATCTTCATTAAATCACTGAAGGGATATATTATGTTATCATGATGATCTAGTGTGGCAGTAAGATCTTAATACTGTGCATTTAACACAGTGGCCATTTTCATGTAAACACACCAAACACAACATTAACAATATAGCAGACACTGTAAAAAGCCCATTCCCAGCCACTAGACATTACTGACGGGATATTCGAGTGTCATCGAGTGTCAGAATGTTGTAGGACTGCTATACACAAATTATGATTATGGATTATAGATCGCGAAATTTAGCGTTTTTTATTTTTAAGTTGTTGTTTTTTTCAAGGGTGACGGTAAAACATGAACGCGGTTATGAATATATTAAAACGTGTTTGTTTATTGTAAAAATTCATAATAATGACAAAACAATACTAATTTGTGGATCGCCTTACTTCCGGGTGCAGCTGTGCCTGGTGTATTCTGGGAAATTTTCTTACCCCTTTGTTTCGAGTGTGGTCCTGAAAAATCTTCATTAGAAGTGGTATTCACCCCTTCCCCTTAGCCCTAGCAAAAAGAGAATTGGGACACCCCTACCCCTTGGCATTACCACACAAAATGAGGGATAGGGGTAGGGGGAAGGGCTAAGGGGTAGAATTGGCATTGGGCCCAATATCGCTGGTTCGAGACCTGGTTGGACCAGGATGCTGACTAAATTAGCTAGATAACTAAATTGGCCATAGCCTGTAAATGGGGGAGTGTGTGGGTGTTGCCTTGCACAGAGGGCTGTACTATCAGTGCTGGGATGTGGCTGGAAGAACATCCGCTGTGTAAAACATAAGCAAGAGTTACAGAGTTACATATGCCACTAATAAAGCAGGGAATAAGCCAAAGCAGAGTAAGTGAGTGAGTGAGTGAGTAAAGACCGGACAGCAAAAAGGTTTGGAACAACATGTGGGTTTTTTTTTGTTTTTTTTTTACACAAAATGTACATTTTTGGGAGAAATAATATTAAATGGATATTAAGTTCAAATTGACTTTCTTGAAATTCCCTCATTGAGAAATTCTACTTTAAGGTAAAAAGGTAATTAAAGCGGTAATTCACCCAAAAATGCTAAATGTGTCATTAATTATGCACCCTGATGTTGTTCCAATTCTCTTAGACCTTCATTATCTTTAAAACTTTGAAATTAAGATATTTTAGATGAAATCTTATCCCAGCCCCAAGATGTTACAAATCCAAGGAACCAAAGAACATACCAAGGGATTTCAGTGGATCAACTCCAGTAACACTTTTGTGTGCAAAAAACAAACTAAAAACAAAATAAAAACAACTTTGTTCACCTATATCTTCTCTTCCACGACAGGTCAGGGTGTGCGTTTTTTACTGGCAATTAGGGTTGGGGCCGATAGACGATGCCATCATCCATCGCTGATGGCAAATAGACAACACAATGCTGAGCTGGCATCGCCGATCCTCCACCCCGCCCCCGTCAAGAACCCGCTTGCGAAAAATACACACTTAGGCCCCGTTTACACTAATATGTCTCAGTTTTAAAATGGCATTTTAGAACAAAAATGATCCACATGGGATTTTACCTAGCATTTCTGAACATCCCTCTGTCTGTTGAAAATGAACATCACGTGACCACACACACACACAGCCACACCGTCATGCGCTCGTCCGAGCTCCAGAGAGAAGTGCACGTCGGATAGTTTATTAAGTTGTTAAACGTGATATTTAATTAATCTTGTCTCTATCTATCGACTCTTCTGTTTTTTGAATCTATCAGGTAACGTGTCCCAGCGTCAGTACATTGCTTCAGTCTTTCACTTTCACACTTGTACTTTTAGTGGAAACCTCAGATACTGTTGGTTGTGCACGTTTTTTACCGACCAACCTCCCGCGGAAAAAATTATTAACAGGTGTTAATTTGTGTGCAACTTATCTTTCTTTATTTATGATTTGTTTATAGGTAAAACAAAGACCATATGGGTCAGGTAGTTGAAACGGTAGACTACAAATAATCCATTGTCCATAGCAATGTTTCACAATAGGCATCCACATTGGTTGACATCTCCTAACCCTACTGGCAATGCAATGTATTTCCATTTTAGAGTTAGCAGGGCAATATCTTAAGCAGAAGACACCTCACCAGTTAGTTTAAAATACATCTAATAGGCGACTGAACCTAGACTTCTTGGCTAAAACAAGAATATACTTAATAAAATTAACTTGAATCGTAGTCTACTTACTTTTTAAGGAACTTTATTAAACCCCAACATGCATAAATTGTTGCCTAGTTATTATTAAACATTTTTTTTATCTTGAATTATAAACTTAAATATGCATACCTTTTGACTCAAACCACACAGCCACAGTCCCACTTACACAAACCAAATTTATTGAAGTGTAATTTAATTTATTAGATTTTTAAACTTTCAATATTCTTTTGATAACCTTCTCAAAAATATACTTAAAATGAAAAATAGACTGTCAACAAGTAGACACATTCTCTGGTCTCATTGCTGTTTATGTAGGATGAGAGAGCTCCAGGATTTCATCTACATAATCTTTATTTGTTTTCTGAAAATGAACGAAGGTCTCGGGAGATTGGAACAACACAAGGGGGGTTATTAATAGCACAATTGTTCATTTTGAGTGAACTAACCCCTTAATTTGGACATGATGATATTTAACAAATGCATCAGTATATCACACCTTGTCTTGTCTCTGTCTATAAGTGCACACATCCTCACACACTCAGACTCAAACAGCTAATTGCAGAATGGGATTATCAGGCACGTGTCAGGGATTGTGAACCTACTCGTGGATTACACATCGTACTCGACAGCAGGCAACTTTCATCCCTGACTCAAACTTTTCCTGCTTTAGTCTTACTACGGCACGCGATCCAGGAAACATTCTCATTTGACCTGAGCTGCCATTCTGTCACCATCAGGCTTGGGACATTTCTTAATACTTTTAATTAATTACTTATTAATAAAGGGTATTATTTGTAAAGATCAATTCCAGGGGATTTTTAAACATATAATTACCCCTTTTTATATTAACAAACTGTTTCTGTGTTGTCTTTTATTTATTATTAATGTTGCTTTTTATATTTGAGTAATAGAAGTGCAATCAATCAGTCAAAGCACTCAACAATAGATTTGGTATATTAGCCATAGTTTAGGGACATTTTTAAGAAAACTTACGCTCTAAAAACATTCAAAGTACAGTTTTACTAAAATAAAGCCAACCCCATTTTAACAGGGGTAAATTAATAATGTCGATCTAAGCATTCTGGATCCAAAGACAAAACACGTCATAGCATGAAATTAGTCTAATTATTAGTCTAATTACTTACGTTACGGTCAGACTGAGAAATGAATTAGCCTACTTACATCATCCTCTCAGCACTCATCGTTTTACAATGAGAGAAAATTGCCAGCACATGCACATGTAAACAAAGGTCAGCGCTGACTAATCGCACGACTCTGATTGGCTACTGCGTCCTTAAACTCAACAAAAACGGGTGTGATTGGTTACAATATACGGCGCTGCACACAGAGATGTGAAAAGAAGATGGTGAATATTGCAACTGCCCGGAATCTGATGTAAAAATATGAGGAACATATGGATACTTTTCTTAATGTTAATGATTAACTTTAATATCGACAGTTTTAATAGATATAGCGACATTTGTGTGCTTTATCTGGAATTTGAAGGGCTTTTTTGGTTCATTTGGACTGGATTTAGCTATAAGTCTAAGTTCATTTTCTGCCTCGGGCTCAGGGTGTTAATGTGGTCTGGAAAATAGACCCATTATTAATTACTAACCTTTGATTAATACATACCATATTGTTTAAAAGGTTTAGAGGTATAGTAATGTGTTTTATTGTAGTTTAATAAGAAGTTAGCCTCCATTCTTTCAGCTGATGGTCCAGTGACATTTTTCCTCTCCTACTATGGGAGTCAATAATGACCTCAAATGTTCAGATATTAACATTTGAAGAGTTCAGAGGCAAAAACCTCTGAAAGCCATCTTAAATTTTCTTCCAAAATTTGCATTTTTATCAGGATCCTGTGTGTAGGTTCAGTAATTTTACTTTTATGGCAAAGAAGTTTTTTTCATAGTCTTCGAAATGAAATAACTCAACATAAACAAAAGTGGCTGAGAATAATGCTCGTTTTCGATAAGAATTTCCAATGGCACTTAAAAGTTTACATTTACATTAAATTTACATTAAAAGTCTTAATTTTTCCAAAATATCATCTTTTTTTTTTCAACAGAAGAAGGAAATTCATACCTGTTTGGAGCAAGTTTGATGGTAAGTAAACCATGACAGTTTTTGCTTTTATTTTTCCATCCACAATTACAAGTAGTATTCACTAGTTATGAAAACTTTTCTGTTAAACTTTTTGCCCCCCTGCTTATTTCAGTTAGGAATTGCATTATGGCCTTAATCCCTGCTGTATTGATGCTGTAAGTTCAGCTCTGCAGTTTAACTAAGTGACTATATAGAGTATTGAGTTAGTAGTTTGAAACAATATATTGCCCAATAAATAATATATAAATAATTAAGTCCATAAAATAACAGAAAATACATTATACATTGTATTGTATTTTTATGAAAACTCCATTATGAAGTCTTATCAATCTCATTTAGTTAGAACATGAAGCTGTTACTGCGGTGGCCGAGATCTTAACGCGCTGCAATTTAAGAAAGCACACACAATTACAAAAAACACCAGCAAATTAAGAAAAGATCTTCATCGGTTTGACAGCATACGTGTTGCAAATTCTCACAACGCAAACAAACGAAGAAAACATACTGCACTTTCTCCAACCCAGGCTTATTGCGGATATGTATCCAGGTCTACATTTCTGAGGACAGCGAAATACATAACCTTAGCAGGGCTCGAAATTACTGATGCTCCCAAAAATAGCACCAAAGAATAAAAAATAAAAAAGTGTAGGAGCACCCATCAAAAATGATTGAGCACCATAGCAAATTGTATTTTAGGGGATTTATTGTATTTGAAAACAACATCAATTAGGACTAACAAAAGCAGAAACTAATCTAACTAATGCTGAGATGACTTACTGATATTTGTGTGCAATAATTCCAAAATGTATTTCTTATAATTATTAAATATTAATGACAAAAATTCAATTCAATTCAGCTTTATTTGTATAGCGCTTTTACAATGCAGATTGTGTCAAAGCAGCTTCACATAAATGCTCATAGTAAGGGGATCAGGGTAGTTCAGTTTTTAATTTTTAAGTTCAGTTCAGTTTAGCTCAGTTCAGTGTGGTTTGAAATCATTACTGAGAGTCCAAACACTGAAGAGCAAATTCATCCATGCGTAGCTTTACAGATCCTGGACCATGCAAGCCAGTGGCGACAGCGGAGAGGGAAAAATAACTTCACCAATAGGAGAGTGAAATAAAAAAACCTTGAGAGAACCAGACTCAGTTCAGCACCACCATTTTAATTTCTCCGTTGGCCAAAAGTCTTGTGGAGAGCTGCAGACTCAATTGACAATAAACCCAAATGACAATAATAATAACAATGATACATGAATACATTTCTCATTATCATGCTGCCTTGAATGTGCTTAAATGTGAGTTATCTGCTATAAAAAATCTTACTTTATGAAAAAAAAATTTATGGTTTGCATCAAACAAAAATGAAGCATTGCAGTAAGAAATATTTATTTTGCACTATTGTTTTTATATTCATGTTAAATTAATAAACAATATTTCTGCTACAAAACAAACAAAAGATAGTAAATCATTTCAATTCAATGCTGAAAGTTGCAAAAAAAAAAAAAAAAGAATGGACAAAAGAAGACAAAAGAAATGCTCAGTCTCGTCATGCGCTGATTTTCATTTTTCTGTGTTCGTGGAAAAGCAGGCGAGTCAGCCAGACCAATATATGAGCAGGCAGAGCAGGATTCTCGCGGTGACCACTGGCGCAATACCGCTCTTTGTTATGAGCTGCAGTTTAAACTTGGTAAAGGCGAACTTCTTTGGCCATGATATGTACAGTGATAGATTTTACATTTAGCGGACGTTTGTGCTGAACACGCAGTAAAATGCAACCCATAAAGATTCGGGCACCTTCTCTGAAAACACTCGATTGAACTCGGCTGGCAGTTCAACATTCACCACCTGTCAAGATCGCTGTCATCGACGCCATTATTTGTAACTATAGGTGGGGTTTGCAAACCTGTTTGTACTTTACACTCTTCAGCCATTTGCATTTCCCCGCCGTCACAAAAGCTCCCTGTTTTTAGATAAAAATCAAACCAGGTCGCACTACAAAAATTATATGCAGTCGCATAAACGCTCCCAAATATATCATGAGGTCACATAGATTAAATTTCGGGCGCATATGCGACCAAAACAGTCGCAATTTTAAGCCCTGCTTAGGTACGTCTGTTAGCAGTTTTTTTTTTTTTTTGCGAATCCTCCAGAAGCCGCTGTTTACGCTTTTTGATGAATACAAATTTCTTTCATGTATCCTCTTCTAAATCCACCTGAGGGCACAATATACTCTTCAGCCGACAATGCCAGCTTGCTGTCGCCTAAATGAGTGACCCACTGACCCACCCACCCCCTTTCCTAAACCTAACCAATAGTGTTTACAAAAGCAGTCTAGAAAAAGAAAAGTGTCACTGCCGCGTGATTTCACCATGTCTTCAGCCTGTTGTTTATTTATTTATTTTTTGTTTTAACTGGTTTCTGGAACTGTTCTTCGCCAAACTCAGACCCTGTTGTTGTGGTCAGCTCCACTTTGAGTCCCAAGCCAGCCAATGGACTTGGTAACACCAGAAAAGCCATAAGTATGGAGGTAAGTGGTCAGCTGGTAGCGCTAAAGATAACAGAAGCCATCAGCGCCCCATAGTGTTCGTTTTAAAGATTAAATGCAGCCAGACGTACCTCTGGCTACATAATTCGTGCTCTCCAGAAATGTAGACAGGGGCAGGTATCCACAATGAGCCAGTGTTTATTTTCTCACAACACATAGCATGCAAAACAACGTAAATGGGCACCCAAAACTGTTATGGATCAGGCTGGGATTTGCTTATTGTGCCATGACTATTGCTCAGTGAAGTTGTAGGTGATCTTTGAAAGGTATTTTGTTTATCGTAACACCCTGATTACACAATTCCCTTGTCTTTTGTATATTAGGGTGCTTTCACACCTGCCTTTAGTTTGGTTGAATCGCACAAGAAATCGTTTTCCCTCTTGGTGCGGTTTGTTTGGACAGGTGTGAATGTAGCAATCGTACTCGAGTGCGCACCAAAAGCAGACCAAAAAAACGAACCATAGAGTGGTTTGTTTGTGGTGATATTATTTCAAACGAACCTTGGAGCGGTGAGACTTTGATCCGAACTAAAACGGACTCAACCACAAAAAAGTGCTGCGCCTTTTGGGACTAATCTAGCTGCCGTAGTCTGATGTGCGGTGCAGTATGGGATGTGGAGGAAAAATGTTTGTTGACAGTGCATTACCAACTATTTTAAACAGAGAGAGAGAGAGTAGGGGGGGGGGTGGCATTGGCTGCGTCCGAAACCGCCTACTACTCAGTAGGTACTGCATTTGAATTTAAACGTACTACTCGGCCGTTAGAAAAGTACGTTCTATACAGTATGAATGTGAAAAGTATGAATGGATTTCAGACATACTACATCCACCATTTTGTCATGGTCACGTGACCTACGTGCGTCAGTTGCATTGCTTTACTTCTATTCATGAATTCGCTCGCGGGGCATCATGGGATAGCGCAGCATGCATGTGATGCGCACTCCAGAATCTCGCTGGAAGTAGTAAGTCATCCGGGTACTTTTCGCATACTGATTTTAGAATCCTATGAATTCGGACATACTACTAGGCTCGCATACTGATTTTGGCGTACTATATAGTATGGAAGTATGCGGTTTCGGACGCAGCCATTGCCTGATGAATCGGTAATATTTCCGGAAGATGAGCATGTCGCAGTTTAGCTAAATTAATTTACTCCTCCTCATAAAGTCACTTGCGATGCGCCTTCGCGTTTGCAGTGCATTAAAACATTGTTTTTCGGCCGCGCTTCATTCTCGAAATGTATAGTTTGTTTAAAGTGATGTATACAAACAATATAGTATACTATGAGCAGGGATACAATCAGCCAGCCCAGTTGTCCCTTCATAGTAAAAAGACACATTTTGTGTCTGCCGGTTTGTTTACTTGCGGGAGTTCCATTGGCTTTATCCCTCATGTTAATTCTGACCAATCGTAAAGCAGTTTAGAAAATACGTTCAATAACATCTGGCCAGTAAGTGATGTGGATTTTGTCACATGACTGCATTTTGTTTCTTTTCTACTGGTTCGGACCAAAGCAATCAGTGTGCTGTGAAAAAGATCTAAAAGCAGCAGAAGAATGCTACAATGTGTCATTTGTGGTCCTTGGTCCAGAACAAATTAACCGAACCACAGATGGGAAAGCACCCTTATTAGCCTCAATAACCACAACCTAAATATCTGGGTGTTTTTTGGGTCCTCTTGAAAGATTTCCATTTTAATCCAAGCTGTTTGCATGTGTTACGAGCAAATACAGAGAGTATTCACAATGAGTAAATGGATTTTCATTGTTGCCAAATACACTTTCCAGGCCAAACTGTCTAAAACCCTCCAAATTGCACACACACACACACACACACACACACACACACACACGCTAAAAACTAAAATTTATAGCACACACTTGGTTGTTTTAAGGAGACCTAAACCTGTCTGGAATTTGCTTATTGTGCCATGACTATTGCTTAGTGAAGTTGTACATAGATGATCTTCGAAAGGTGAGTATTTTGCTTATTTTAACACCCTGATTGTATGATTTCCTTGTCTTTTGTATATTATCAACCACAATAACCGTAACATAATCCAGGTTTGTCACCTTTTTGGGTCACCTTGAAACATTTCCATTGTGTTCAGTGCTATTTGCATGTGTTGTGAGGAAATCAGAGCATATTCTTAATGTGTTTGTGTTGTGAGAAAATGCAGCATGTTTACTTCATTTGTTTGCGTTGTGAGAATTTGGTGGTCACAATGAGAAAACGTTAGTCAGTTTTGCCAGATACACTTGAATGTTTCGAGGCCAAACTGTCTCTAATGCACAGAAAATAAATAAAAATAAAAATGATTACACACACTTGGTTTTTGTTAAATATTAATAAACATAAAATGCGCTTTAAAAACATCCAAACTGATGCATATTTGCAACACGTATTCTATCAAACTGATGGAGTGCTTTCTTAAATTGTAGTTAAGATCTCTCAGTCACCGAATGTATCTCCAGGCTATTTTACTTACCCAGCATGCCCTTGTCTGCATTGGACAGGCACATGTCTTTCTCAGCACTGGGCAGAGCGAAACTCACTACGAAACACTCCACACCGTCAGCCATCAGGGCCAAACCCAGCACGGTGAAGAGGGTCCACTGAAAGCGTCCGTGACCGCAGTCCTCCATGATGCTTTCATACTGATCTGGCAATGTTTCCTCCTCCACCTCTGCTGCCATTCTGGCCTTCATCCGGGCCTCCCTTCGGGCTGCTCTCCGCGCTTCCTTGATCTCATCTGGATGTGGGACACCCTGGTACTCTCCCTCGTACATCTGATCGTCCTCATCATGGCCTTCGGTGGCATCACTAGCAGCATCATCCTCTTCCTGGCGTGGATAGTCTGTTTGATAGGGGTAAGTGTATTCTCCTCCCTCCCCATATGTTGGATATGCTTCTCCCTGCTGGTTTATATTGTTTTGGTAAGGGTCATCCATTTTGGCTTGAAACGTGTTATTCTTATTTTGTAGACCAGAAAAATGCTAAATGAGCATAATCCTCAGAAAACCCAAGAGCTTTTGGTGACAGATGCAAATCCAAGATGGTCTATTGATATAAAATGCACCTCAGTTAAATTAAGGCCTCAGTGTTTTTTGATGATAATGAACTATTTCCCTTTGGTTGGTTCCGCACAAGGCCACATTGCACCTGAAAGTAAAAGAAAAGAGTTAGAAAATCTTAACTTACTCTGTATATTTTTTAGCTTAAGTCCCTGATTTATCAGGGGTCGCCACAGTGGTTTAAACCGACAATTACTTTGGCAAATGTTTTACTTCTAGCCACAACCCAGCACTTGAAAACACCCATACACTTTCACATTCACACACACACTCATACCCTATTGTATGAGCCAATTTTGTTTTCATTGATCGCACAACACAACTTATCCTGTTTGAGTCAATCGTTTGTCTTATGTTAGAGAATCACACATTGTTTTATTAACCAGTATGAACTGCTAGGGAATTACTAGGATCCACTTTATACTTGTTGCACACTTTGTCTGATTTGTTAAAGGTACTGTGTGTATGTTTTTGACTCTTCTGAAGCATACAAATACCAAAATATGTTTGCAGATATTTAGGAAACATGCTAAGTGGACATTCTTGCAACCCAAGTTGCCTTGTTGGAAAACAACATATTTAATTAATTAATTAATTCATTCATTCATTCATTCATTCATTCATTCATTTATTCATTCAGAAAGGCTCTTAAAGCAGGTGCATATGACTGAAATGTGACCTCCGGTGGTCAGTAGAAGACTATGATATGAGACACAGATTCAGAGTTCCACTTGAGATTATTAAAGGAGCAGTGGTGACTGTCTTCAGAAACATTTTTTGTTGTGCTGGTTGAAAGTCTCTTTACATTCCAATAGTAATGATTAAAGTTAATAAACTCCAAATGTATTTATATGTATTTTTATATTCTGGGTAAGGCATGAAACTCAAAAATGTTCATCCAATTGAATATCGTCAGGCCGATAATTCCCATAATTCTGATAAGCAGCCCAAACTGTCTGTCAGCAAATGCAGATTTGTACAACTGCGTACCCGTTCACGCAGATCCGCCGTTCACGTATACAGTGGTAAAACTTGCTGAATCAAAACTTGTTAAAATCCTGACTCAATATTGGAGTTACTTTTGCAGGCTGGAGGAAGGTATGGGAGGTAGGGCAGATAGACCGTCATTCCCTATACTCTCTGTGGCCAGTCCGCCCCTGATAACCACCCAGCATTAGAGTGTACACTGGTCACTAATTGATGCCAGTTGAAAATGAAGACTGACAATTGTACTAAACTACCCAACAGACACAAAGCATCATAAAATGATAATATTTGATTAGATTTAATTTGTAATATTAGGTGAACAATATTCAATGTATGTTGTTTTGACATCCAGTTATTATGTCAAATGATGTTGATATTTGGTTGTTTTTAGGTTGCGTTGGTAAGTGATCAAAATCCAATGTCCAGCCAACATCTTAAGCCAGTTGACATCAAATACTGACATTGATTCTTCAGGTATGGCAACCAAAATCCAATGTTTGATAGATGTAATAGTGATAACGTCCACACATTGTCAAGAAGTAACATCATTAGACGTTGATATGTGGTTGCTTTTAGGTTGCGTTGGAAAGTGACCAAAATGCAACATCTGTCCAATGTTGGACACTGACTCGGCCTGACATTGGGTTCTGACGTCAACCCAATTTTCATTTCCAACCAAAATGCAATGTCTGACATCATGTTGACTTGACTTGTAGTCTCTTTATGCTACATTCAATAAAAACAATTGTATCTCCATACAGTGATTGGGCTGATAAAAGCACTGATGTTAGACCTGTTTGACATGTATGTGACAGAGTTCTATAGTATAAAAATATGTTTTTTTCTGGAAATTACATGGGAGCCTATCACGGTTTCCAATTCAATGATGCGAATAGACTTATGCGCAAAACTAGAATATTGCATAAATCATTTTCAAGGTCAATTAAGCAAGGTCCTATAATGAAATGCATAACCATAAACAAGCAAAAACACATTTGAATCACAAAATAAGGAAACGGTGTTGAGTGTCCGAATGCAATTAGCAAAGACGTAAGATGTGCTTTTGCATGAATATGAGCCATCTATAGCTTTTAATAATAGGAGCTGTCAATGAGATGTTTACAAACACTGGCTACATTCATTACTGTAACTTCCTCTCTTCTCGTGCTGTCATGAGAGTGTCTGATACAAGGCGATAATCCTGTATTCTCATTGGTCAAGACTGGAACTCATTATAAGCTCCCTACTTATCCAGCCCAAGCCATTTGATCTGACCACGCCAGAGACGGGACATCCTGAACATTGCATGCCTAAACAATCATGCATTTGTACATTCGTTATAGACTGATATCATTGAAACGAAATGAAGCACATTTAATGAGCATATAGTTGATGAATAGGTAGTAAACAATTTTAAAGAAATAAAGAAAAGAAATTTTAAAGGTTCAGGACACCCCGGAGAACTTTTTTTTTATATTAACAGATGTGTGTGTGTTGAGCATCAGTTAAGACAATGTTAGCACCTGTCAGCTTTAATTGTGGGGAAAACTGGATAATTTTGAGCTTTTGTCAGCTAATTTCAGCTTCCGGGTTTAAAATGATTTTTGGGGCAGGATCAAAATCGGCGACGTAGCGCAGAACTGCAAGTGCAATGATGACACGTCGGTTTCTCATTATTATTCATAGCGGAGTTTTCTTATCCTATGAGAAGAGCCGGCTGCTTAATTATTCATGAGATCTGCCAGACCTGCCAGTGTCAAGCCCGAGCTGAGAGACACGGAAACCACGGCACAGTATTTAGCCGTTCATGAAGGCTCATATGCGTTTGTTTCCATCATCCACAGGGTTTGTTGCATGTTTTCCCCCGCGATCTTGTCAGGGCCGATCATACAGCAAAGCTGTGTGTGTGCTGCTAGCATTTTTGTCGGGAGAGCAGCACGAGAATTAGAGAATGGCGGACGCTGCCTTTTATCAGGAGTTTGTTCACATTCAGACACATCACTGTGCTGCTGTGTTTGCCTAAATCCTCCAGATTACCAGCAGGGCTAATGGTTAAAATAGACAGGTCAGGAGACCTGCTGCACTGAGTCTGCTGGATACGTTGATTGAGGGAGAAGTCCTCATTTATAGTTTACATGAACACAGTTATCTTTATAATGATATAAATTGTGGTTGTCTGTATATGAAATTACGAATAACAAATGTAGCAGGGCATTAAATCACTGTTCATTTCTTTGCATTTTAACTTTGTAAACTATAAACTCATGCGTCTCCTCTTTGTGTCTCATTTTGTGAGCTAACTGACAACAGCAGTTATTCGCTCCCTTTCTCCCCTGCTGGCCACGCCCACTCCTGCCCGATGCTCGCGGAGCTCCACGCCCATTAATCATGCATCTTTTGAAAAAATTCTGAAGTAGACTTTAACCGAAAGAGGGGGGTGTCATGGCCCTTTAAGGGTCACTATATCATCATATAATAAAATGTAAATATGTTAAAAATTCTGAGACAAAAACGTAACAGGTGCTCATGATGAGCTTCATTTTCACTTTAGGCACGTCTTGATTTTTTTTTGCAGAGATAAAAATAAAAATGCTGGGTTATTTAACCCAAACTGGGTAAAACATGGACTAACCTAAACACTAGGTTAAATTCACCCATGGTCACTCTGGATACGTACCCCTATATACATTTCTGGAGAGTGCCAAATATTTCTCACGAGTTATGTTTTTTTGCAGTTTTTGTTTCGGCGAATCCACCAGAGGCCGTTGTGTATGCTATTTGAGAGCTCAAATTTTTCTCTCTTTCTTGTACACAATAGGCTGCTGTTAACTGACTGAATAGTACGAAAACTTATTTTATTATAAAAAATATTCCTTCAGGCTCTGGCAACCTGGACTTGGATTTGTTTTGATCCAGGGGTGCAAACACTGTGTGTTAAACTTACATACTGCACCTTTGAATAAGAACAGACTCATTAGTTGATCATTTTGAAATTCCACTATTGATCACACAGTATGCCTGAAATGTGCACTACATTGGTTTTGCTGTAGGGTTCATTCACTGAAACGAACATTCGTTTAAATTGATTTTTATTTGAGAATCGCTGAAAAATGTTTGGTTGTTATAACAACCGATAGTGTTTTAAAAAGGCACAGATTGACCAGCGCCCACCCACTTCCATAAACACAACCTACAGTTTTAGAAAGGAGTCCAAAAATAGAAAAGCCCTCGCCTGATTTTTACCAGGTTTTCAGATTTGACCACATTCTCACCCTGTTATTTAATTGTTTATTTTACTTTTTGGCTTCTGTTCTTGTCTTACACCTGCTTTCTAGAACCCTTTTCACCAGACTCGAACCCCGTTGTTACGGTCAACTCCACTTTGCGTCTAAAATCCTCCAACGTGGCGAGCCAACGGACAAACTGGTAACAAGAGAAAAGCCGTCCACACAGTGGTAAATGGTCAGCACGTAAGCACTAAAGGAACAGCGTCATACCACCCCGTAGCTTTGTTTTAAAAACTAAATGCAGCCATACGTACCACATAATTCATAATCTCCAGAAATGTATATTTGACATTTTCAAAATGAGCCTGTGTTGGTTAATTTCTAGCCTATTCATTTCATTAAGGCGACGCAGTGGTGCAGTAGGTAGTGCTGTCGCCTCACAGCAAGATGGTCGCTGGTTCGAGCCTCGGCTGGGTCCGTTGGTGTTTCTGTGTGGAGTTTGCATGTTCTTCCTGCATTCGCATGAGTTTCCCCTGGGTGCTCCGGTTTCCCTCACGGTCCAAAGACATGAGGTAAAGGTGAATTGGGTCGGCTAAATTGTCTGTAGTGTGTGAGAGTGTGAATGAGTGTGTATGGATGTTTCCCAGAGATGGGTTGCAGCTGGAAGGGCATCCGCTGCGTGAAACATATGCTGGATAAGTTGGGAGTTCATTCCGCTTTGGCAACCCCAGATTAATAAAGGGACTAAGTTCAAAAGAAAATGAATGAATGAATGAATGAATGAATGAATGAATGAATAATTTAATTTAAAAAAATTACCCCAGGTAATCCTGGTTTAACAAACATTGTTAATCCTGTAACATCATTCCAGTTTAAAAATGTAATCCAAACCTGATAACCAGCCTGATCTGAATAAGAAACACAACTGTTTTACATTTTGTAATTTCAGTAGATAATTTGTACAAATTCAAGCAAGTACAGTTGTATGAAAATGTACCATTTCAAAAGGAAGCGTGGCACCAAACCCAACCCAACTGCCATTAGGGGGTATTCATATGAATTTGCCACTTAATGAAAGTGTCACTCTAAGTAACTTTGCTCTAAAGCCTGGTTTATACTTCTGCGTCAAGTGATCGGTGTGACCCACGGCACCTGCCTTGCACGTAGCCGTGCATTTATAGTTCTGCGCGCTGCTTGTGTTGCTCTGCAATAACACTTCAGAAAAGCTAGCTGGCAGTAGGTATTTATGTTATGTCGTGTTTCTTTGCTGATGTTTTGTTTTTCTAAACACTACATTAATGTAAAAGTAGCTCAAACTCGCTCACTATAAGGCAGGAACTGGCGAAAGTGCAACAACTTTAATTTAATCATAAGGTAAACACAAAACAAAAGTTTTCACCTTGAGCTCCTTCACACTTGCTCCAATGGGTTCACACATGTCAGCGCTACCAACCCGACCAATCACAGAACTTGCGCTACGCGTCGTTGTGACGTGTTGTTACATTTTTTGAGAGTTGCGCATCAGCGATGGCCACTGCGAGAGTCATGCTTCCATGCATCCGCGTGTGCTTGACGCAGAGGTATAAATCAGCCTTATACCTAACCCTAACTGTAAATTATTTCTAAAATTACAATATGAAAAAATATTGGTTCAAAACAATGAAGCACATAACCCTGATTGTAAGCCTAAATTTACAAACATGTCCTATGAATTTGATTGGTTGATCAGATTGTTGTTCTGGAATCAACATTGATGATATTCTAGGAACCTGTGGCACTTTTGGATAAGGTTTCACACTAGAAAACTTGGTTTTCAGTGATAAAATAAATCAAACTCATTTATGTTTTTAGAAATATGTGGATGAAAAAAAAAGATTGTCACTTGTTAAATTTATGATTTTACAATTGACTTTTTAATATTAGGAGCTGTAATTTATTGAAGTAGGTTTCAGACAATATATAAAGTTAAATGTAAAAGTATTAGCACTTTTTGTAACGAGATTAATGGATGACAAAGAAATTTAAAGCATTTACTGCATTTTAAATTATGACATACTAATTATATTCCCTGTTGTCCTGTGCAACGGTGAAAATGCAACGTCACAATGCAACACCCACACACGTCCATATGCACTGGATCAAAATGTACAAGTACTATAAAGACAGTCTGCTTTTCTTGTGCTCTGAACGTGTGCCATATTTCCTCCTGCTTTCCAAGTGAGAGCTATGCTTTAATCCAGCTTAAAATCCAGATGAATTTTATTCATTCCCAGAAGGCCAGATTAAAGGGTGACGAACATGTCTCTTTATTAAATAATCAAACTGCAGAAGTTTAAGACCAAAGCAGATCCATGGATTGGACTGGTTTGCAAAAGGCAAAAATGTAAATGCTTCAACTAAACATTTTGAAGCACACAACAAAACTCATTCTTCCCCCAAACACGCCAAATATTAAAAGCAGTTGAAAAGGGATTACTGAGCGAACACATAGTATCCTGTCTCGACCTGATCTGATGGTTGCAGATGGCCGTTACGTAACTTCAGACTTATGCTGTGACAAAATAAGCTAAAGCAAACGGCCTTGCAAAATGCAATACGTTAGGGGCTGTATTACCCATTAAAGGATTAGATTATGATAGTCATCCATTTATAACATGCAGAATGCCTCGAAAACCTGGTCCAAACATACGTCATGACATAATGTTAAATTAAATGAAATTATAAATAAAGAAATGTGAACAGCTTGCTTCCCATAACATGCTATTCTTCATCTAAATTCAATAATGCATGCTTCTAAACTAAAAGCAATAAATATATGGACACATCCTGTTAGTCAGGTGATATGCCCATGTATGGCAGAAAGTGCACATGCTGTGGGTGGGGCTTTGGGGATGTCACTCCTGGGTGGAGACGGAGACGGAGGGCAAGTCTGAAGGGCACGTTCGCTTAAGCATGTCACCTGTAAAACTATTGAGAAGCCTATAGATATTTACACTATATCAAGATATTTTATTTAAACTCTTAATTCTTGCATATTATAATCATTAGTTGTCATTATTTGGCATTATACACCTTATTAAAACAGCAGGTTGATTGATAAACAGAGTTTAAATGAAATTCCATTCTATTATGGGTGCATTATATGCCTCTCCATTGCTAAAAATGCTCTAAACGAGTACAAGATGACACTGATGTAGTTATCAGGATAATATTTTGTATTTCTTATTATACTTTTGCTCTTACATTGTTATTTTATGCTATATCAGATTGCAAGGAAACACATTTAAGTAGCTATTTTTATCTTATTGTGTGTAATGTCACTGGAGAACAGAAAGCACTCACAATGCCAATGTCTAAAAGTCAATAATAACTGATTGTAAATAATGAAAGGCAACATGTCCTGATGTACAGTGGAGCTTTTCCATCAGCTTTATAGATCTGCAAATTACTAATAGAGCTACTTTAACAAGTGTAAACCTAATCTCTGCTTATGATTTGGAGTGTTGTGATCTATACGGATGTGCTCAGTTTGTCAGTTGAAGCACTACAGACATTTCAAGTTTGAAGTATTGACCAAATGCAGTCATCTATGAAGCATAATGTAAAAGCAACGGCAAAGCAGTTTTAAAATAGCTAAGCGTTTGAGTTAAATTGAAGGAACTTACCAGAATTATAATTCCTTGCTGATATAAATTAAAATCCAAAGGAAAATCCTGGCAGAGTTTCAGAAGGCAAGCCCTACATGTCACCTTAACAGGAGGCTGTTGGGCAGACCAGAGGATTATGGGTCGACCTCATGATCAGCGCCTCCGGCTCATCCAGATGGAATCTCCCTACGCTTGATGCTGTCAGACCAAATGGTAGAGTCCAGTTTAAAGAACACAGGCTGCCACAATTAACCAAACCCGAATATCAGGGTGGAATCTGTGCAATGCATATTTGTGACCCTGAACCCTGGTGCCAATGATTGGAAATTACCCAGTAAGCATTTTTGTTTTTAAAAGATGTCTAATAGATGTATAAACATAGCTGTCTTGGCTAAATTTGAGCTGTCAGTAAAAATCCAACAGACGCCCAAGAATAGGCCAAAACTAGTCATGAAGTAAACAGAAATGAATGACTACATGTAATGGAGGCCAGCTAGTAGATGCTGTGCAGGTAAACCTCACCCCTCTGACCTCTAAAGGTGCAGTAGTGACAGATGCTAGAGGGCTTGGTCTTTAGTCTCCTTGTTAGAGCAACTGACTCCCATGCAGAAAGTCGCCGGTCGATACCAGCTTGAAGCGGGTTGGGTGGCATGGGACCGGCAGGGTTACAAACACATATAAAGCCTGCCTAATGTGTCTATTTGATAAATAGTTTTAGGCAATTCTTAGATATCTATTAGATTTTCACTGACAGCCCACGTTTGGCCTTGCTTTAGCCAAGTTGTCTACATTTAGATGTCTATTAGATGTCTAGTAAACACAACATTGTTTGCTGAGTAACATTTATGCATTTTCTGAAAGCTGAACAAATATGCTTTCCATTAATTGATACTTTATAAGGATAGAACAATATTTGGCTGTAATACAAGATCTGGAACCTGAGGGTCTAAAAAAATCTAAATAATGAGAAAAGTTATACAAAATGACTTTCTCATCAATGCATATTCATTCATTCATTTTCCTTCAGCTTATTCCCTTATTTATCAGGGGTCACCACAGTGGAATGAACCGCCAACTATTCTAGCATATGCTTTGCGCAGCGGACACCCTTTCAGCCACAACCCAGTACTGGGAAACACCAGTACACTCTTGCATTCACACACACGTTTATACAATACAGCCAATTTAGTTAATCCAAATCACTTATAGCGCATGTCTTTGGACTAAGGGGGAAACCCACATGAACACAGGGAGAACTTACAAACTCCACATACTAATGTCAACTTCTCTATAGCTGGGACTCAAACCAGCCACCTTCTTGCTTTGAGGGGAAAGTGCTACCCACTGTGCCGCCCCACAATGCATATTACTTAACAAAAATTGGATCTTGATGTATTTACAGTAGGACATTTACAAAATGCCTTCATGGACCATGATCTTTACTAATGATTGCCAGCATAAAGGAAAAATATATAATTTTGGCACATACAAAAACAACTGGTCACATTTAGTACAATTTAGTATTTTAAGTGCCTTAAGTAGATATTGTCAGTAAAATAAAATATTAGGATAAAAATATTCACAGTTTCTAAAAAAATTATACCTGCAAGAAATAATTACATAATTTTATTTATGGTTAACAACATCAAAACAGCTCTTATTAGAGTCACAAATGACTTGCTTTCATTATCCAATTGTGGTCATATTTCTCTTAGTTCAAATCTTATTTATTTGATCTTTTCCACAATTTTTTTTTTTTTTTGGAGTACCACAGAGTTTGGCATTAGGACCATTGCTTTTCACCATGTACAAGCTACCCTTCAAATTTATCATTGGGAAACATTAAATTTGTGCTTACACAGCTTTATATTCCTTTCTAAACCTAAACCAAAAACAACAAGAACGGGTTGTGCTTTTTGATAGCTATCTGTCTGTCTTTTGAAATCTACATTTCTCGTATTTGTAAAACTGCAGTTTGAAATTGCCGTCAATTTAAATTAGTCCATAACCTCAAGGTTCAAATACTGTAAATGCATGCTATCCATTAATGTTAAGCAATCACCGGGAACGTATACTGAATGAAAAAAATACAAAGACACTTTGACAATAAATTAGATGAAGCACAAATTATAACCTATAGAGAAGTAAAACTTTGACTCAAAGTGTAGTATTTTCAGAAAAATAGTTATTTCTCCATAAATACAAGGATCAATGACATCAATGACACATTATGGATTAACAAGCTGCGGTAAAATGCTAATTTCCGGTCAGGCTCAGAGTTAGTTTGTTCAACCTGCTATGGGACAGAGTTACCGTGGGTAGATGTCTTGCACACAGTAAATCTGCCTAATCCCGCAGCCAGTAATTCTGCTGCAAAGAGGATTAGCTCCACCCCAACAGAACCATTGGCTATTTTTAGATCACATATTCCCTGTGTTTTGTCCACACTTGCTCCACCTTTTTTACTTTCCCCACCCACCAGTTTATTGCAGTTGCACCCTGCCATAAGACTCACATTATCTTCACAGATTCTTAGTTTAATATGGTTGTTATCAAACATTGTTTGGCGGCAGACCACTTAAACAGTTAAAATATGCATACATTTAATATCCTGTCTTGATTCATTTGCTTTGTTGTAATGTCAATGATTATACAACTGCTATTTTTCAGTAGCAACTGACTGCTCAGATACGTTTGCCTAAACTTGATAACTTAAGAAAAATTATATATTATATATATAAAAAAAAATAAAATTAACTGTACATTAACTGTAACCTTCTCAATAACAGAACAAGTTTACTTCACTATATTGCTATTCTAATCCTATTCAAATTATATATTGTTGAAAAGGTCTAAGACTTAAAATTAAAGTCTTCTGAAAACATATTTTTCCGCTGTTTTTGTGTTTTTTGGAGACTAAATTCAAATCAAATATCACCAATTTTCCCATAATACTTTAGAATTTCATGTCTAATTTACAAAAATCGCAAAAGAATGTGAAACATGGTTCAAACCTGTCATGCCTGGTACTGTGGACAAACAACATTGCACTGACAGCTCATTTCTTAATAACAGCTTCAAATTTGCAGTTTTATTTGTTCAGATATATAACTTTGATTATCATATAAAGGTACTGTATGTAAGTTTGACTCCAGGCAAACGCAGGCTGCCAGATTGACCACACCAACAGGAGCAAGCCTGACTATTGAGTCTAAAGGTTGATTTAAACTGTTTCCTAACTAAAAGCAACAGCATGCAATAAAAGGCATAATTTTCATATTTAAAGGAGTTTTTGTCCAAACCAACATCTGAAATTGATATTTTAGAAACAGCTTCTATTTCTTACAGCTGAACAGCATAAAACTGACAATGATCATCTCAGGTTCACCTCATATGTTTTATTCAGTGTTAAATGCTAACAATGTGAGTTTGAATGCCATTTTACATGACATTTACTGTCATAATACTGAAAGCAGCAGCAGATAGTTCATCTCAGATCTTGAACATTTTAGAACTGTGACCAACACATACTGTATCAGTGATTCAGCATCTACATTTATTAATGTCAAAGAGGTTTAATATGTATTAATTTGAGTATAAACGTTGCCATTTTGCTCTAGCGCAGTGCAGTAATGTTATTCTGTGCTTCTGAATGGCTGTATATTCTGGTGTTAACAGCCAAATTACTTATCACTGCAAATCTCCTCACATAGCGTGTTGTTGGGAAACAGGGTTACAATGTAACCTGCTCACCTAATGTTTACATTTGTAATATTTATATTATTTGTTAATTAATAACCACCTCTGGAACCCTGAAGCTGCCATTTTGTAGTCTGCTGCAGTCCACCGAAGGTCACATGTGAGAGCCAATGAATCAAATATTCTGTTTTCCTCCAAGGCAACCAGGGGTGTTGAAATATAATTGGCTAAAGTGGCATTGAGCAGGTTCAAAACAAAGACATTGTTACGGCATGTAACTCACATTTTCAAAGCAGAATATTTGCATTCAGCATAGTTTTTCATATAAACAAGTGTGTCCACTTAGTATGTTTCTTAAATATCTGCAAAAATATTATGGTATGTTTCATGCTTTAGAAGAGTCAAAAACTTACACACAGCACCTTTAATGATAACAGGTTTAGCCTATAGCTATGCTGCCACTAATAGTTACACTGACTAATAACTTACATTTTAGATACTTTCTCAGTTGAAATATAACCAATCTTTAATGTTGACATATGGTTCAAATAAGGAAAGTTCTTGTTTCAACATTGAAACAGCATTAATACTACATTTAATGCAAAAATCACAATTTTGAAATTGAAACATCTTGTTTTTTTATTTTACGTGTGAACATCTAACATTAAATGATTGCTATCTGACTGTTTATATGATCGCCGTAATATATTTAATGTTTTTTTTTTTTTAATTTAATTTTATAAATAGCCCTAATGGTATTTTCTACAATTTGGTCTTATGTAACATAGAGCATGTGTCAATAATCATGTGGAAAATGATTTGAATTTGTTTGCTTTTTCAAATATTTTCCCAAATTATGTTTCACAGAGCAATGACTTTTTTAATAGTATTTCCTATAATATTTTTTTTCTTCTGAAGAAAGTCTTATTTGTTTTATTTTAGCCATGATGAAAGCAGATTTAATTTTTTGTAAACCATTTTAAGGTCAATTTTATTAGCCCCCTTAAGCAATATATATATTTTTTGATTGTCCACAGACCAAACCATATTTATACAATGATTTGGCTAATTACCCTTATTTACCTGTTAACCTATTTAAGCCTTTAAATGTCACTTTAAGCTGAATACTAGTATCTTGAAAAATATCTAGTCAAATAATATTCACTGTCATCATGGCATAGATAAAATTAAGCAGTTATTAGAAATGAGTTATTAAAACTATTATGATTAGAAATGTGTTAAAAACAATCTTCTCTACATTAAACAGAAATTCAGGAGAAAAAAAAACTCAATTGTATATATAACAGAATTTATACTTCAAGTCAGTATAAGTCAGCCATACTGGGTCAGTCTTCATCTGTCCACCTTGTTTTCCAGTGTTCTGGAAGTGTAATCCCATGGCATTAAAGGGAAAGGAGGTGGGAAGTAAAGAAGGTGAAGTGTCACAACCAATCTGACCCAATCAAAACCTCACAGGCTCTGAAGGTTCAAGCGTGACCGCAGTTGACAGATGGGCAGATTTATAATCTCATCTGTGTAAAGGCTTTACTATAGTAAATATAATACACTGAGGTGCTTCTTAAAATGATTTGACTGATATTTTTGTCTTTTGTATCTTTGTAGCTTCAAGTCTCAAATCTAGACAATGAAAGAGAGAGAGAGAGTCGCCATCTAGTGTCTCTTTGTGAAAGGGAAATGGAGTTGAATAGATCAGGGGTGTCCTACTCAATTCCTGGAGGGTCGAAGCCCTGCACAGTTTAGTTCCAACCCTGCTCCAACACACTTACCTGTAGGTTTCAAACAAGCCTGAAGGACTCAATTAGTTTGATCAGGTGTGTTTAATTAGGGTTGGAACTAAACTGTGCAGAGCTGCGGCCCTTTTGAAACTGAGTTTGACACCTGTGGAATAGATTATAATAAATGTAATAAATTTAATTAACAATATAATTAAATGCAAGATTACATATGGAAG
The DNA here is from genome assembly GCF_052040795.2 of Danio rerio. Classification (NCBI taxonomy): domain Eukaryota; kingdom Metazoa; phylum Chordata; class Actinopteri; order Cypriniformes; family Danionidae; genus Danio; species Danio rerio. The sequence goes on along the minus strand of NC_141027.1, from coordinate 15,248,464 downwards.
TGTATTGACAAAGCTGATATAAAAATAGAGAAAAACAGAAAAATAAATTATCATGAAAAACTTATATTATTGCTTAAATACGTTTTTTGTTTAAAATAATAAATCCTTGAATAAATTCTTTTTTAGCCAGCAAGGACACATCAAACTGACAAAAAGGGACAGGGTATAGTATAGACACACTCCCTGGCCACTTTATTAGGTGCACGTGTCCAACTGCTCGTTAACATGGCACATGGCAGCAACTCAATGCATTTATGCATGTAGACATGGTCAAGACGATCTGCTGCAGTTCAACCCGAGCATCAGAATGGGGAAGAAAGGGGATTTAAGTGACTTTAAACATAACATGGTTGTTGGTGCCAGATGGGCTGGCCTGAGTATTTCAGAAACTGCTGATCTACTGGCATTTTCACGCACAACCATCAGTAGGGTTTACAGAGAATGGTCCGAAAAAGAGAAAATGTCAAGTGAGCGGCAGTTCTGTGGGCACAAATGCCTTGATTATGCCAGAGGTCAGAGGAATTGCCTGATGTTTTTATTTACAAGCTTATGTTCTATTTATATGGTAATAAGAGACTGGAAATTGAGGGTGTGTGATGTCATTAGCATAAATACATAGCGCATGCTCTGTCTCCCTAGTTAAAATCGCTAATTTCTCTGAATTTGAACATTCTTCGAAACGTTTGGCATAATGAAAGTACACAAGTCAGCAATATATATACCTCTGTTCTAGTGTTTATTTGGATGTTTTAATTAACACCTGTCACATTTAGTGCATTCAATAACAGGCATGCTAAAAAGTAGCCTAATTAGTTATGCTTGCCTAATAGTGAGAATGCATCTCTGTAGACTAAAGTGTTATCCTAAATAGTGATTAAATTTGACATTTGAACCTATGCCTTTAAACATTCAATAGCGCTACGGCCCATAATGATAATGGATCCTAAAACACAACAACATCCTTGACCGGCTCAACATTTCCCAAACTTTCAGAAATCTAACAGGCCATCCTGTCACTCCTACAGTACATCCTCCTCCATCCTTCAACACACAAAAATGCTTTTGTGATGGGACAAAGCATGGGACAAAGCCACCAATGTATTTTATTGTGTCCAGCTTGTTTCCCAGCTCTCTTCTTCGGCAGATATTGAAATTCACTTCACGTTTTCCGCTACTCTGACTCACCCAAATGTTTAGGAGAGCAGGTAAGCTGGACACAGAGAGAAGAGGTTTTTCTTTTAGCGTTTCCTTATTCATCTAACACTTTAACACTTCTGGAGACGCTGGATCATTATTCGGAGACCTCTGAACTTACAGTACATTCATACCACACAAGAGACAATAAATGTGGAAGATTTGGAAATGAAAAGTTTAGATGCAAAAACCTTTAAATGCCGCCTCTATTTTCCTCTAAAATGAGCATTTTTATCAGGCTTCTGTGTGTATGTTCAGCAAAATCACTTTTATGGCAAAGAATAAGTCCTTTTCCTGTTCTTTAAATTGAAATATCTCTACATAAACGAAGGAGGCTGAGAAAAATTTTCATTTTCTATGGAATTATCAGAAATATGGAATTATCAGATGGCACGTTATATATATATATATATATATATATATATATATATATATATATATATATATATATATATATATACATATATATATATATATATATATATATATATATATATATATATATATATATATATATATATATATTATATACACACACACACACACACACACACACACACATATATATATATATATATATATATATATATATATATATATATATATATATATATATATATATATATATATATATATATACATATATGATTTAAAATATTTTTTTTTCTTCCCAATAATATTTTAACAACTCAGTTTCGTAAAATCACAATTGGAAACATTTGATTTGTGTATTTATTATTGTGTTAATAATATTGTGTTAATAATTAATTAATTAATTAATTAATTTTTTTTAAGATTTATTTTTGGCCTTTTTACCTTTATTAAGTGGATAGGACAGTATTATAGACAGGAAGTGAAGTGTAAGAGAAACAGGGGTAGGGACGGGAAATATCCTCAAGCCGGTATTCAAACTCAGGACGACCTGAAGTGCTACTGCGCTAACCACTAGGCTATTGCGCCAACTAAATCATATATTTAAGAGATATAATAATATATATATATGGGTGGCGCAGTGGCTATCGATGTTGCCTCACAGCAAAAAGGTCACTGGTTCGAGCCTAGGCTGGATCATATGTGGAGTTTGCATGTTCTCCCCGTGTATGCATGGGTTTACCCTGGGTGCTCCGGTGCCCCACAAGTCTAAAAACATGCGCTATAGGTGAATTGGATAAGCTAAAGTTGTCCAAAGTGTATGTGTGTGAATGAGAGTGTGTGGGTGTTTCCCAGTGATGGGTTGCAGCTAGAAGGGCATCCGTAGTGTAAAAAATATTCTGGATAAGTTGACAGTTCATTCAACTGTGGCGACCTCTAATAAATTAAGGGACTAAGCCGAAAATTAACACAATTAATTAGTGAATTAATGTACATGGCAACATAACGTTAAGTTGTTGCTAGTTACTTTTGACTTAAAGAATATTTTAGCATTATTGATCCTGACAGAACACAGAAAGAAGCTTATTCTTTACAACATTTTATGTTTTCTTCATAAAGATGAACTTTTTTCTTCTGGATGGTCTGAAATGAATGTTTCCTATGTGAAATGCAGTCTACTTACTTGTCGATAGAGGGCGGAACAACCAGCTCCAAAACACCTGCTGATGACAGCTTTGACTGAAAATACAGAACATGCACATCCTTAAACAACAGAGTAGATTATGTGTGCTATCAGTAACATGTTCTTAATTTACCTGTACTGGAAACCAGGCTTTTGATGAAATATCTCTAGCAAAGATGCACGTCAATTTAATAATCGTGTATTATTAATATTTATTCACAGGGATTTCAAAGGGCGTGGCTTATTTTAAGGTACGATAGCCAATAAATGCTTTTTTAATATCGGATATTTTAATATTAGATTAACCGTACAATGAAGTTTATTAATCTCATTTTTCATTTAGAAATTATCATTAAACTCGCTTTTGAAGAAATCCAAAGACAGCCCTGTCACGTGCAACCTGTTAGTTTTCTAAGCGCTGGTTAAGGTAGACCAATCACAATCGCTTGATTATAGAGTGTAGTGTTTAATTGTGTGACTTTTATAGACATGAATGGAACTAATATTGTTTTGTTTGTCAGGCGCTTTACTATAAATAAATAATAAATACGCCTAGTAAAGATATGTAGTAAATTAACCTCTGTAGTGAGGAAAATGCGAGTAAAGATTTCAACGCATCCCAATGCTGTGTTCGGATTTCTGGGCCACGACTTGGAAGTGAAAAAAACTGATGGCAAGTTTTCAGTCATCAGCAGTTGCCTCCCACTGGTTAAACACCACGGTCAATATGTTTCCTCAGAGCGTTTCATCATGAAACATGGATTTCATCTGACCAGTTTCCAGTTCATCTGTGTCCTCGTGAGTCTCAAAGGGAAACTACGGTTGGCGTGTTTAGTTTGGGGTAAGTTAAGTGGCTTATTTCATGCGTACTTGGAGAAAAATGAAGAAACGTGCTTGACAGATAATGTTTGCTTATGCATTTGGAATTATTATTATGGTCCTGCTTTTGACAACACAGCAGGGTTTATGTCCCCCACACGTTCTCAGTTTAAGACGGCTTATTAGATTTCAGGAAATTAAATTAGCCTCCTAATTCATCTCGTTTAAAATTCAACAGGTGCATACACCGACAATATGCAAAGACACTGTACAAGAAGTCAGATTTGTGTATTATTTTTGCTTTAGCAACACTTTGAGATTTAAATGTTTTATTTATTTATTTTATTAATTATAGACATAAATTTTATTTATTATTGCTTAATTAAATGACGACTGTAAGATTTATTTTAAAATTGAAGGTGTTGCGCAGTTTAAATCAGCTCTTACTTTACGTTTTACTCCTATATTTTTTATTTTCACAGATACAAGATGTTGTTGCTTTATAGTTATTTAACTTAAAATATAAACATATGACTACATTTTTTTAAGTTAATTAATTAATTAATTAATTAATTTTTTTAACGAAGAGCCACTGTGTGATATATTTTAAAATTAAAGATGTTGCGTAGATAATAAGTTCTTCTTTTGCGTTTTTACTCCTATATTTTTATTTTTCACACATACATTTTTTAAGTGTTTCCACATTATAGTAATTTACTTGACATATAAACAGAGAATATAAGTTTATTTAACAGATAACATATATTTATATAACATATGACATATATATATATATATATATATATATATATATATATATATATATATATATATATATATATATATATATATATATATATATATATATATATATATATATATATATATAAATATAAATGAGGAAACGGACCACTGGTTTTGTTTGGTGTCTGTGACTTTGAAACCAAGATATTCCCAATTACTGACGTGCTGTTTTTTCTTTGAATTAGTCTATTGATGCTTCGTCAGATGCCATTATCCCACTCGTTTGCGCTTACCTGTTTGTTTGTTCTATTGTGGGCTTTCTGCATAGTATGGTTGCTCAATTCTGATTGGGCAGAACAAAGGTGTGCTTGCTCCATTGGCTAGTAAGACTGTCACATGCAGAGAGCAGTCATGCATTTTTGCTCTGGGTGTGGGAAGTTGCATAATACATATTTAATATTGCAGCCTCTTGTGATTAGCTAAACAAAATGTTTCAAACGCGATTTCGATTAATCGCACAGCCCTAATTCCGAGCTCCTGAAAAAACTGTACGTATCGCAATGTTCATTCATTCATTCATTCATTCATTCATTCATTCATTCATTCATTATTTTATTTTCCTTTAGCGTAGTTTCGTACCAAAAGGTGATGATATTAGTTAAACATGTTGTTGATGTTTTAGGTTGCAGACACATTTGCTGCTGTTTTTTTCTGGATTCTCCTGTGTTTTTTGCGCTTTACTCTTGCGTTTATTCCTTTCTGACAGGATTGGATATCAAAGCGCTTCAATGATCACAAGCAGGTTATTAATATGAGCTCAAAAAGTTTGTTATTTCAAATATATACGCAATCTCGAGCTCTCTGGACAAAGTGAAACCGCACAGACGGGCTTGTAAACCAACAACAGGGCACAGCAGATTTTGTTCTTCTTGGCTTTGTGGCTGTACATCAAGACGACGACAAGGTTTGTTTGAGCTCAGGGTCGACCATTATATACGTTATATATGACCATTATATATCGTTATTATATGTATATAATATTACGGTTTAATGTCTTGGCTGTGTATTCAGAACATGGCGGTTCCATTGTTTTCATTAAGGGTTGGTGCGCGAGCGAATAACATATCGCTGTAAACCAATAGCGTTCAGCTGGATGCCGAAAAAGTGGTACTGTTTGGTTCACTACGCCTTTTGACAGTGTAAACGGCCATAAAAGCGTACCAAACTAAACCGTACCTTACCTACCTATACACACACACATATACACTCTAGCCAGTTTTTTAGTATCCAATTTACCTATTGATCTAATTCTTCAATGCGGAAGTGCGCTCGTTTTTGCGATTGTTTTAGAACTTCCGATTCAGTTGCCTATTGAAGAAATGTCTAGGAATAATAAACGGCAGAAAACGGTCAAACTACTCACTCTACAAACAAGTGTGTCCATGACTATACAGTCAAAATAGAATAATATAATAAGAAAATATTAGTTTGCAACATCAAGCAGCAGAACGAGCTGTTTTTAACGTCTAAAAATGAATGGAAGTGAATGAGATTGGAAGTCTCGTGCCAAAAAGATTCAAATGGCTGCTTCCGCTCATACCTGGAGAATAAGGTGAATGGCGCATGTCTTTACTGTGGGGGAAACTAGTGATGGGAAGTTCGGATCATTTTACTGACTCAGATCTTTGAGACTCGTTCATCAAGATGAACAAATCTTTTTTCGAGTCATTTCGTTTATTTGGTTCGATTTGCCAAAATATTATTAAAATGTTACGAATTGCTTCCAAACACATCTACAACTAGCCCAAAAGGTTGATCACACGACAAATAAGTCATGAATAGAATACTATAAGAAGGAGAAAATAATACTTCAATGTTTACCTGCTCTTTTGTCTATGAAGGTATTGTTGTCTCTTTGCTCAGCTCACCTCTTCATGTCTTCAAGTGTCAGGGGTTCATTCACGTTACACTGACAGTCACATATAATCTTAATCAATGCACAGTCTAAGCCGATAGGAGCCATGATCTTTCGTTCATCACGTGACAGAATGACTCAGACCCGATAGAGGACTCGAGAGATGAACAGTTCAATTATTTTTCCGGCTCTAAACACGTATGATTGGCCCGTGATGAATGAGTGACTCAGATCCGATAGAGGACTCGAGAGATGAACGGATCAAAACTTTTTCCGGCTCTAAACGCGTTTGATTGGCCCATGATGAATGAGTGACTCAGACCCTATAGAGGACTCGAGAGATGAACGGATCAAAACTTTTTCCGGCTCTAAACGCGTATGATTGGCCCGTGATGAATGAGTGACTCAGACCCGATAGAGGACTCGAGAGGTGAGCGGATTAATTATTTTTCTGGCTCTAAACGCGTATGATTGGCCCGTGATGAATGAGTGACTCAGACCCGATAGAGGACTCGAGAGGTGAGCGGATTAATTATTTTTCTGGCTCTAAACGCGTATGATTGGCCCGTGATGAATGAGTGACTCAGACCCGATAGAGGACTCGAGAGGTGAGCGGATTAATTATTTTTCTGGCTCTAAACGCATATGATTGGCTTCTGCCAATGTGATGAAGACTTGAAATTAACGATACTACCTGCACAAATGTGCGCACGCGCGGATGAAGGGGACTCATATTAGGAGTCATATAGGAGTCATATTAAAGATTCGTCCAAAATGAACGAATCTGTCATGAACTACCAATCACTAGGGAAAACCCGAGGCTTCTGGAGAAAACTCACAGGGAGACACAGGGAGAACATGCAAACTCCACACAGAAATGCCAACTGACCCAACCGGGACTCGAACCAGTGACTTTCTTGCTGTGACGCAACGTTGTTAGCCACTAACCCACCGTGTCACCTTATGCCCTCGTGCAATGTTTATCTTAGTAAAGAAATATCACAATATTTCAAGAGTTCACACTTAGCTGATAATCAATAAAGTGTATTTGGCATGCTGTCCCGGGAGAGAGCCCTGAGCTCGTAATATCCTCGAGCCCGGGGCTCCCTCCCGTTAGAAGGGCGAGAGGGGAATTTGAGGTCAGATAGGTCTCGAGAACTCCCCTGCTTGTCACCGTGAGAATTGTAAACTCAGGTTGTATTGGGTGATAATTTGTTTTAGTCGATTGGCTATGGTTTAAGTTTTTGGACAGTGGGAGGAAACCGGGGAACCCGGGGAAAACCCACGCGAACATGGGGAGAACATGCAAACTCCACACAGAAACACCAACCGGCCCGATAAGTTGGACTGGCGGTGTTCTTGCTGTGAGGCAACAGTGCTAGCCACTGGGCCACCGTGTCGCCCGATCAGAAAAAGTGGGAGGATGTAGGGGTGGAAAGGGGGGGAGCTTCAAGACGAAGATAACTGGAGTGAAAAACTCAGGTTATTTATAATGCTTCCGTAATGATCTAATAGGGCTGATTACGGAGCTAACAAGGAGCCAGCCGTGTTGATTATAAGCACGTGATCCTCTCGAAATTAGTTTATGAATAAACCACACATATTTTTCTGTAATATCGTGCCGCCCTAGTTCCTCTATAAAACCTGATGTCATTAAAGCAATACAGGTAAATATGGACCCGTAAAAAGAGTGAGCGTTCCCTCAGGGAGTAAATCAGCAGGAACAAACAGCAGCTCTTTGAAAGCATCAGGTAGGAGAACATTAACCAGACGGTGCAGTGAACAGCAGTGGCCTCTGTTACTCAAGTGCTCTTGGAAACAGACACCTGAGCCTCCCCCACCCCATGACATCACACGCCTCTTATCTGCTGCCAAACACAAAGCCGCATTTAGCTCGCAGTAATCGGCGCTGTGACCTAACCTGCCGCGCACGGAAGATGCAGGAGGACTCAGGTGTGCTCTCTGCTAATGTTGATTCTCATAATATGCTGAAATAATGGATTTATAAGCTCCGCTGGACTCCGCTCGGAGGCCTGAGGTATGATGTGTTTGTTGTAATGTGAGGGAGAAATGCATGGGAAATACTGTATGTGTATTAAACCTGTGGCGTGAGTTCGGATGACAGAGATAAATGGGTTGTGTTATTGGTAGCAGAAGTGAAATTAGAATTTATTTGACAAAGGTTTAAAATCTTTAACTGAATTTTGAAGTCATGTCATGCTGTTGTAGCATGTAGGGATTTTGACAGAAGTGTTTTTGGGTCATCAACACTCTTAAAGATCTTATTGGTCTCTAATGGTTCCATGAAGAGCATTGCATGTGTACTGTGAACTTTTCCTTTGCACTAAATGTACTTTACTTTTATTGAAATGTTCACACTAGGATAAACCATTGCTCCTTTAATGATTGTTTACAGGTTCTCTGAGGAGCCAAAACAACTTTTCAGTAGCTATGTTTCCATCCAAAAATGCAAACTTTTTGCACAAAACTGGAATATCACATAAAAGACGTGCAAATAAAGCAGCGTTTCCATCCAACGAGTCAAATCGAACAAAATTGTCACTTCCTGATTAACCGCCGCCAAATATCACCAGTAAAAACGGTATTTGCTGCGTTAAAAGCTGCGTAAATCTTTTCTTCATTTAATAAATGACTTGCACCTCAGAAGACACTTGTCGACATGCAATGAACGTGTGGTGGCGCTTAAAGGTGTGAGACGCGGAGCACAGACGTTCTTGACTACTCTGGAGGTAATTAAACATATATTAACACTAATACTGAAATGGTGTCTTAGAATAACCAAAACAACATTTGAGATGCTTTATAACAGTGGTCACCAAACTTATTCCTGGAGGGCCGGTGTCCCACAGATTTTTGTTCCAACCCTAATCAAACACACCTGAACAAGCTAATCAAGGTCTTACTTTGTATACTTGAAACATCCAGGCTGGTGCGTTGAGGCAAGTTGGAGCTAAACCAGGACCGAGATTGGTGACCCCTGCTTTATAATGTGCCCAGCCTGCTGGTGGTGTGTCCATTCACACACATTTTTATCCTCACATGATCTCTTATAACAAAATCACATGCCTTTTTTTTTTTTTTAAAGCGCATGCTGGAATTTTTTGGTAAAAGTGTTTCCGTCACAGTTTATGCGCATCTTTTCTTATAAAATAAAAAGTTTTATTCTACTCCGTTATGCACATACATTTTTTACACATTTTTAAAATGTATGCGCATCTTGGCGTTTCTATCAACCAATTTTTTTATGCGCACACCCAAAATGTTCATAAAAGTAGGTGGATGGAAACATAGCTTGTGGCATTGCTGTAACCCCCCCCCCCTTTTTCTTTTTAAAGAAAGCGGAGGATATATATTTAATAATATTTGGTTAAAATACAATAAAATAGTGTGAAATATTATTACTTTTTCAAGATGTAATATAAAGCAAATTTTACACTAGTTTTGTTTTACACTGTAAAAAGTTCATTTAATCATCTTTTACAGTTTATTTTCAACAGGGTATATGCGTAGTTAGTGTTTTTTTTCTCCTACCGATAAACTTCCAGAGAACGGTTAATGTGACTTGTTTCAATTTTAGATACTTTATATTACAGCATTAATGTTGTAATCAGACCCCCTAGTTTTTAACGATTTTTTTGTGTGATTTTATTTTTTTTTTTGCAATTAAAAATGACTGATTTTGTGGTGGTAATTCCCAGAAATTTTCGACTATTTTGCGATTTTTAAAAATATATTTGAATGCAAAAAAATATACGTATTTACCCTACGAGGTCTGAAACATTGACAATGACACAAGTTCTAAAAATAAAGCTTCTATGTTTTGGTCTCTTGTCCAGACAAGATCTTAAATGGTGGGAATTAAGCCAAAGGAAGGTTGTATCACTCTTATTTTTATCCACAATCTTGCTTTCTCTCAGATTTCACTCCCTGGAGCATCTGACATTATGTCACACATAGGACATGCATTAGGGCTTGCCCTACCATAATACACCTAAAACACGGATTGCTGTACATCTTGTCAGTGGCAGGGAAGCGTTTTCTTTTGTTGACTGCAGGGAAAGAGTTAAATGAAATCATTTATCGTTTTGACGCAAACCATAATACCAGCCCTAGATGTAAAACACAACTAATGTTTTTCAATTCGGTCACGTAAAGCAGCCGTCACCCTTGAATCAATCTAAACTCCACCTGTCTGTTTCATTGCTCCGTTTGCAACTTTCTTTTGCAGTCTGAAGCACATGAAACGCCCAATACGATGTCTATATCTCTTCTTTGCTATGGCTTACTGCGCAGGCTGCAAAACAATTTCCGCCCCTCTTATGTTAAGTAATGCTTGTGAGGTCGCAGGTAAGACATGTGCACTGCGTATACAACGTCTATAAGTCAGGTAAAATAATAAAATGCAAACTGAAATAAATATAATTTGATTATATGTTTTGGAATTTGATGTTTAATGATCTTTTTTTGAATGACTTTTACGTTTAATTAAGAATTTTGCAGGATTGCAACAATGTTCGCACTTTAATCTTGAAAAACTATAGAGGGTCTGTGTAATGTATTTAAAATATAATCAGTTAAAAAGACTTAGGCATTAGTTTAATTGTTCAAGTGTAAATGAGATGAAAAGCCGTTTACACGCACACGCCATCAGGATCAGCTCTGTTGAAAATATTGGAGTAAAATAAATGTTCATATTTTAAAGACATGGCGGGGAAAATGTAGTTTAATGCAGTGCTTCTTGTACATTCCGAGACCCACTTTATATCATATATACTTGGTCACTGTAAGTCATTCTTCATATACTCCTATACCAGTGGTCCTCAACCTTTTTATCAGGCCTTGACAATTTTACATAGGTTGTAGATGGCTAGGTCGACCATCAACCATTTTCTCAGAGGATGGTTGGCTGACAAAACATTGCTGCAACTCTGATACAAGTTTTATTTCTAGAGAAAATTACAAAGCACTGCAGTGTTTGGATGTCCTGTGTTTGTCTGCGATTATTAGTCTACCGAAATGTGTATATTCCATACAAGCTGAAGCTATCAGGTCAGTCACGTGACTCGCGGTGTGCTCGCAGGATTCATTCAACTCATCTGGAAGGAGCAAGCCGCACACCTCCATTGTGGTGCTGTGGCACTGATAACAGAAATATATAAAGAAATATATTTCCTTTATATATACAACTGCGGCAGTCATTGCCTTGATAATGTTAGTATAATGTAAACAGCAATATGATCAGATAATACTGTTTTTTTTTCACTCATTTTTATCTGGTATAGTACTTGTCTGGTATAGCATATATAAGTAAACCCCTCACAAATCTAACTTTTGAATTCATATTTATAATAGGAAGCTATACAATATTATATTTGTGCATATACTGTACATTAGATTAGTCAGTACTGAAGCCAAATCTGGAGCTTATCCCTGGACAATATCCCTTTGGCTAAATTGACGGGTCAAAGGTATGTTAATGTAGCTTCCCTCGTTCACTTGATGAACACTCTAAAGTGTGTCTGAAGTGTAATAAAGCCTAGGCTAGTTATTAAACAGTAGATAGTGCTCTAGGTTAGTTTTTAACAGTAAATGGTGCTCTAGGTTAGTTTTTAAACAGCAAATGGCGCTCTAGGCTAGTTACTAAACAGTAAATGGTGCTCTAGGCTAGTTTTTAATAGCAAATGGTGCTCTAGACTAGTTACTAAACAGTAGATGGCGCTTTAGGCTGATTATTAAACAGTAGATGGTGCTCTAGGTTAGTTTTAACAGCAGATGGCACTCTAGGCTAGTTATTAAACAGTAGATGGTGCTCTAGGTTAGTTTTTAATCGCAAATGGTGCTCCAGGCTAGTTACTTAACAGTATGTAGTGCTCTAGGTTAGTTTTAACAGCAGATGGCACTCTAGGCTAGTTATTAAACAATAGATGGTGCTCTAGGTTAGTTTTAACAGCAGATGGCACTCTAGGCTAGTTATTAAACAATAGATGGTGCTCTAGGTTAGTTTTAACAGCAGATGGCACTCTAGGCTAGTTATTAAACAATATATGGTGCTCTAGGTTAGTTTTAACAGCAGACGGCACTCTAGGTAGACCGCGTGATCAGGGGGCCCCGCGTTTTTGTCATTGATTGATTTGACGCACATCATAATACCAGCCATACATGTAAAGCACAAATAATGTCTTGTGGTCGCCACCCTTGAACCAATCTTATCTCCACCTGTCTGTTCATTGCTCTGTTTGCTCCAACTTTTTTTTCAGTCTGAAGCTCGTCAAACGCACAAAACGGCCAATTCGCGCCATTAGATGTCTATATCTCATCTTTGCTATGACTTCACATGTAAATAATTTGCGCTTAATCTGTATCAAAGACTAGAATACACAAGATATGTCACTCGTATACTTTTAAATGGGGAAAAGTATAACTGTCAATATGGCGAATGAAGCCTCGCTTTCAAATACAGGAGCCTAACAGTGATCGCTAAATGGTGAATAAAGCCTGCCTTCTAGTACAGGAGCAAATTAGCGATCGCAATAGAATGACAAATCTCTGGGGGAGGGGCTCAGACCAGGCTTTGTCTACATCTGCTTACTGCACAAGCTGAACCCCCCCCCCCCCATGTAATGTAATGATTGTGAGGGTGCAGGTGAGCCATTTATAAGTCATGTATAACAACAAATTGCAAACTGAAATAAATCTCATTTGATTCTATGTTTTGGAATTTGACGTTTTATGAGAATATTTACATTTTTTTGCGATTATTATTTTTTGCGTTTAATTAAAAATTCATTCATTCGGCGGGTTCTTTCCGCTGTGGTGACCCCAGATTAATAAAGAGACTAAGCCAAACAGAAAATGAATGAATAAACAATTAAGAATTTTGCAGATCACAAAAATTTGCCACTTTGTTGATTTTGCATTGAATTTAGCGATCGCGGAATCGTGAAAAACTAGCGGGTCTGACTAGTAGATGCTGCTTTCTAATTGGCTGTTCGTTATCGCTGTTGTTATTTTCAATCAGAACACATTTCACACGAAAGGATCTGAATCACGACAGCTCCAGATATTTTGCATGCCAAATATCCCACGGGTATCTGCGACTCATCAGCGATTCTCTCTGAACGCCTCTTTGATAGTTTACACTGTGTGATCGACACTCGCATGCACGAGCTCTGATTTGCCTGTGATTTCAGGCATTTGTCAGCAATTTCTCAAATCCTGTCGGCGAGTCAAAATCGGGGCTAAACTCATGCAGTCTGAACTCTGCTTTACATACATACACCTTGAAACGGTGTAACAGAAAATTTTAGCGGTTTTAAAACTTTAGTGTAAAAGTGCGGTAAACCTTGAAACCGGTTATCGTTCCATGCCTACAAACCAATGATCAAAGATCAGATTTTAGCCTAGGATTACTGGAATATATTATAATATACATTTCCCAAATGTGTCTTAGACAACTGATGTGTGGCTGACTGTGCAGGGATTAATGGAGCGAAAATAAGAGCATTGGTGGAAATCTGCAGTAATTGAATAAGCTTTAATTCAGTCTTTATACATATAATTTACGGTTAAGAATGATGTGGTTTTCCAGCTGTAACTCTATTTCATAGATAGAACATTGGCATTCGTGCTTTGAAGTGTCAATCATTGTCACTATGGAAATTCAAACAAAACAAGTAGTTAAACATCAAGCTCCACCTCTACACCATTCAGCTGAGACCCTCCTCCAAAACACACACACTCACTCACTCACTCAAGCATTACTAATGTTGCTCTCTGGAGAATTATAGAGACTACAAACAGTTACAAATTCACAGCAGCTTTTGAACTGCAGGAAACCACTTCAAAATGTGCACTGATCGGGAGGTGTGGTCTTTTCAGGTCAGAGTAATAAAACAAGCTTTATGTCTCGAATAACATTTGATAATAATACCTGATATCCACACCCAGAAGAACAAGGTATATTTATGCGAATTGTTGAATATTGCACTAATGATCAAATCTCCGGCTATTTTATCCACTTCTTAGTTTTAGTATCTATTTGGCTATTAAATTCTCCGTATGCAGGCAGAAATAGCAGTTTTGTTTTCAGGTTAAGGTGTATTTATTCAAACTAAACATGTTCATACAGGCTGATCTTGCCAAGTGCTCTCTAAGGATGTAAATACGAAGCCTTTCCTGACAGTGTGGCCATGATCAGGTGTCAGTAAGGGATACCAGTATTAGATGTGACTATTGAGTGTTACTGTTCCATGTGCTTGAACACTGTCACACCACAACAAAAACCGCGCTAATTACCTGATACCAAACAGCTTTTAGAGCACTGTGCTCAAGTTTTTACATACAGAGTTGTGAAGGGACTGCATTAACTTATGGATTTTTATTTTCAATTGATATGTATTTTCAAATTGCACAGCCCTACATATATCCTGTGGAAGTGGCTATCAGTGGATTATATTCACTATTGTCGTAAAGTAATAGAAATAGTCAGCAACAATTTTCTGGTACACTCCAAGAAAAAAATGGGTTCTAAACGGTACCACATTAAGGTTTTACAGCTTGTAACAATAGCAGAACCTCTTTTGGTGCTAAATAGAAGTTTCCCTAAATACTATGTTTTGAAAATACTACATAGGACCTTAAAAATCATTGTATATCTTTCGAATATATATTACAATTAATATTAGTAACTCACACACATTAATGTTAGCGAACACCACCTCTAGCAAGAGCGACCTGCCATTCTAACGCTGCGTTCACACCAGACATGCATGAATCGTCAAGTGCGAGTGATTTACATGGTAAGGACGTACTCGCACTATGCTATACGAACCGTGCCCAGTCGTGTTTCCCGGTTCGTTTGAGAATTGTAAGTGCTCTGAAATTGGCTCAGGCACAGTTCAGTTGGCCAGCCCTGGTCAGATTGGAAGAGGTGTGCCAGAGCTCAGTTCAGTTGAGCTTTGGCACGGTAGGCTTGTAGTGTGAGCGCGCCTGAGGCCGAAACTTAAGACCCGAAGTCACTTTAAATGGACTGTTTCATAAGGATTTTTAAATCATTCTTATTTATTTTTCAATGAACGCGAACTGTCGTAGTTTAGTAAAGATGCAAACTTCCTAATACATGCAGCACAAGGACTTTTATAATAATTTATGGGCGTCAAAAGTGGTGCATCTGTAACTAAAGCATTCTTCACTGTGCTGAACAGTCGCATTATCCATTTCGATGACGTAAGCGTACTCGGGTTCGGTAGGTAAAAAATGCAATGTGAGTGCAGGCAAGTCAATGCAAAGACACGAATAGGCATCCTGCAGCGCGATATGTGTGAATGAGGCGGCATGAATGATGCAATTCGTAACAACGAAGCAGCGTAAGTTGAGCGTTTAACGCGTTTGATTCGCTAAATGTGCATTTCATGCAAATCGCTCGAGTTGGAAAATCTAAGCTTAAGCGTACATTCATGCTGCGTTAACAAATCAGGAGCTTGCTATTGTAGGTGAGTGATTATGATGTAGTGCCTGTTGTTGGTGTCCTGAGGGGAAATCCTCCTGCCAACACTGGACAACAGCTCATCAAACTTTTCTCGGCTCAATCACAAGCACCCCTGAAAGCTTCCATCATTCTGGTATAGTTTCTGGAGGACTCATCTCTAGTCTTCCTAAAGCACATAAAAACAGCTAATCTCTAATCAAAATTAATGTTAGTCATTTAGCAACAAAGCTAAAGTCACCGGGCAGACAGAAGCCTTGACCATGATGAGAATCCGTGT
Organism: Danio rerio; assembly: GCF_052040795.2. NCBI lineage: Eukaryota > Metazoa > Chordata > Actinopteri > Cypriniformes > Danionidae > Danio > Danio rerio. The sequence continues at coordinate 15,232,452 of NC_141027.1, read as the reverse complement.
CTATTGTGAAGCGAAATTGACGTGCGAATAAAGTGAGTAAACTCAAAATGTTAAAGCTTCTGTTTACGTGCGAATAGTGAAATTTATTTACACGTTCCGTGTCTGGAGTGAACACAGCATAACGATCCAAAGTGTTTACATGTTTTCTAGTGAAATAAACTAATTAAAGGTAATTTGTGTAGTGAGGCTTTCGTAATGATTTTTGAGTGCTAGTCAAATTCTGTTTATAGAAGATGTTTAATAGCCCTGGTCTTCGTATTAATGTACATTTGTACATTTGCATTTGGGGAAACCCAAGTTTAAATTGCAATAATATAAAAAAGTTTTGAGACTCCACCATCAGACAACTACTGTCATACAGTAGCATATCTGAAATACAGTGAATGCTATTTGTTTATTTTCATAGAACTGTCTCTAATTGTCTTTGAACATGTATGTATTTACCAGTGGTGAAGCCAGAGGGGTGTCTGAGGTGGCACTGAACACCTCTGATATGATTGGCCACCCCAATACTTAACTACCTACTTTCAGTTGCTGAGGAGGCACGATGGCTTCGTGGTTAGCATTGTCGCTTCACAGCAAGAAGGTCACTGGTTCAAGTCCCATTTGGGCTAGTTGGCATTTCTGTGTGGAGTTTGCATGTTCTCCCCATGTTTGCGTAGACTTCCTCTGGGTGTTCCGGTTTCCCCCACAACCCAAAGACATGCACTATAAATGAATTGTATGAATTAAATTCAACCCGGCCTCACTGTGGAAACGTAGCCCCGTGGACAACCCGGGAGGTACGTATTCGGGCAGTTTTTGTTTTCGCGGATCCGCGGGCGGCCAGCCGACCCGGCCGCCCTCCTCTTCCTCCTCCTCCTCCTCCTCCTCCTTCCCTAAACCCAAGCGACGGTTTGCAAAAGCCGTCCAGAAAAAAAAAACAGCAAAAGCCCTCGTCTTTGATTTCGACCGCGTTTCCGGATCCCGCCGCGTTCTCACCCTTATTTTTCGGATTCTGTTTTTCATCTTACCTGATTTCCGGAACTGCTCTTCCCCGGACCCGATCCCGGTCGTCTGGTAGCAGAGGCAAGCCGTCAATCGGTGAGCGCGAAGAAAAAGGAGTGGAGCCTTGCCACACTGCCCCACAGCGTTCGCTCGAGAAAAACTAAACACGGCCGTACGTAACCACTAGGCCTGGGGTGTCCACTCTCGGTCCTGGAGGACCGGTGTCCTGAAGAGTTTAGCTCCAACCCTAATCAAACACACCTGAACCAGCTAATCAAGCTCTTACTAGGTATACAAGACACTTCCAGGCAGGTGTGTTGAAGCAAGTTAGAGCAAAAATCAGCAGGACACCGGCTCTCCAGGACTGACTTTTGACTCCAACTGCACTAGGCTATTGGCGCCCACCAATTCTATTGTTTTCAGATGTGAAAGTATGTTGTGGGACTGCTACACAGGAGTTACTATTATGAATTATAAATAGCAAAATTTATTTATTTAAAAAAAAAAGCATGAACGTAAAACCTGAACACCGTTATGAATGTATTAAAACATATGCTTGTTTGTTGTAAAAATTCTCAATAATGGCCAAAAAATAATCATTTGTGCATCTCCCGACTGGAGTATACAGCCATGTTTCTGTTGTAGCTAATGTATTCTGGGAGATTTTTATACCCCTTGGTTTCTAATTTGTCAACCTGATTTCACCAAGTAAGACATGTTCCTGGAGTAACATCTATGTTGATCCTGGAACCACATTCCAATCAGCCAATCAGATTTAAGAGATATGTTTACAGTTTATGTATGCTTAGGGTTAGGTTTGTGCACTTCTACATAATTGTTATCCAATTCGGCCCAATTCAGATTGGGCCGAATTCTTTCTTTAATTAAATATTTTCACTGTAGGACCACCCCAAATTTTAGCTCAGACAGTGGTCTTTATATTGTGCCTTTTGTGTAAAATATTAATTGTGTGTATATAATTGCTGTACAATCAGGCTTAATTGATATGAAAATAAACTAATATAGAGTAAGAGTTCATTATATCACTTGGCGGAGGTGAAAAAAAAAAAAAAAAGCCAAACAAAAAGCAGCTGCTTCTTTGGCAGCCACATTTTAGACTTAATTAAATCTTCACACCTGAGGCACTAATGCAGCCCTGGTTATTTCTACACTTCCAAGACCAATAGCCGAACATGTTATTGCCTGTTTGAAACATTGACTTTACTTGCCACGCCATAAAGTCCAGAGGAAAATCACACAATGCTGATAAATGTGAGGTTTATGCAAACTCAGAGGCTCCATAATTCTTTTCGGCCTCCTTTCAGAGCTTTGACACATGCTGATTATCTCATAATTCAGATAAACTGGCCCAATTATTATAGTCAGATCAAATCATTATAGTTTGTCATTTTCTGCAGACGTTTTTGAAAAAGCCCACAAAAGACATTGATTGCAGGGTCCTTGTGGATGATCGTGTTCAAGTCCCTCACTTGAGGGCAAAATATGCTGAGTTGTTTTGAGCTATTGGAATTTGCTTTTGATTTGACTTCTAATGTTTGCAGTATATTTACACTGTACTATTGAAAAAATGTCTGTCTATCTGATCAAACAACTAAAAAACTAAAATATTCACAAATTTGTTTGCAATTTAAAATACATTTTCTGTTTAATATTGTTCATACTTTGACCCTGGACCACAAAACCTTGACATCTTATGTTACACTGGTATAATTTTGTCAATAGCCAGAAATACATTAGGTCAGAATTATTGATATATTTTTTTATGGCAAAAATCATTAGAATATTAAATAAAAATCATGTTCCATAAAGATATCTTGTGAATTTTTTGCTATAAATATATCAAAACTCTGGACAATTAGTCAAATAAAACAAAATTTTAACCCTTGTGTTTTGTTCAAATGGACTACCCTTTCGTTATGTTAGTGGCTGTTTTTGCCCCATTGGCTTCCATTGTAACAACATCTTGTGAAAACTTGACATCAAATAATCATGTATACTTGGTTGGTGGTGGTTTTCCTTGTTGGCAAGAGGTAAAATGCGCAAATTTTTGTGAGTTGGCACCATTAACCCTTTAGATATGCCTGTACAAAACAACAAATTATAGTGTGTGTGTGTGTGTGTGCATGCATGTGTTGCTATGTTCTGAGAGCTGAAGTGCTTTATTAGATTTTATTTTAGACTTATCAATGTAAGTAAGTTCCCAAAGATCTCTCTCTCACATGACACACACACACACACACACACACACACACACACACACACACACACACACACACACACACACACACACACACACACACACACACACACACACACACTCACTATATTGCATTATAACTCCATATTAAAGCCAGAAACTAAGCTTTTATTTCCACTGCAACTGATGATCAACAGCAAAAATGACAAATTTGACCTCTTCTCAACAGGGAAAACCCCCAACAATCAAGAATGCATAATAATATAATGTCATGTCTTTGCAATAAAAAAAGTCATTTTAATGGAAGTCAATGGGGGCAAAAACAGACACTAACATAACAAAAGGGTAGTCAGTTTGCCCAGAAAGCATTTTTTATTTTTTTTTTTAATTTAAAGCATTTTACCAAAATATGTGTCAAAATAAGATTTGTTATCAAAAAACATTGGATTTGCACATACACTCTCGGACTTGCACTCTCAGGCAAAACCGCTTCCTCTGCAAGTGACGTCTTTTACAATCGACACCTGTACCTGCTTGCATGAAAGCATAGATATTTACATTTGATGTCGCCTACCCTGTTGTCGTCTATAGGAAGGAATACTTCAATAGAGTCACAGGGTTGCACTTTTTTTTTTTGGGGGGGGGGTATACATTGTATACAACTTAAGTATTTAGAATTATTAGACAATGTCATCACTGGCAATGCAAATTAACTGGAAACTTCCGATTTATTTGTGTCTATTGCAAGGGACGTGATAGGAGAGTGCAGGTGTCGATTGTAAATTACGTCACTTGCAGAGGAAGCGTGGATGCCTGAGAGTGCAAGTCCGAGAGTGCAAGCCTTAAAAGTGCTAGTGCAAATCTGCAGCCATACCCTTCTCCCAAATCAACAATCAAAATCACTCCAGAGTGGATGAAAACATCCCCAACAGCACTTGAGGGTTAACTCAGATTCCAGATGTTCACATGGTTGTATTTCAGCAAAGTATCGTCCTAGTATAACAAAACCTACATCACTGGGATGCTTATTTATTTAAAGTTCAGGTGTCTCATTTATGAATGTGGCATTTCCACTCCCTACACAAGAGATCTGTGATGGGAGAATGTACCAAGTAAACATATTTCATTTAAATTTTGACTTAATTGAACCATTCAAACCATCATATGAACCCTAATTATTAATAATAAAAAAAAAGATTCTGGTGTAGGTTTGGGAAGGTAACAGTATGTATAAATCCAGGGGCCGGACTGGGACCAAAAATCAGCCCTGGCACTGTAGCCATATTACCACACCGGCACAGCCCCATACACAGACACGCACATTTACTACTTATATTGGTGTACAGATGGTGAAATAAAATAAGCACTACCATATTTAATAGATATTTAAACATTTGATGTATGTGACTGGAACTAAACAACTCATTTATAACAAATTTATACATGCAATCAGTTCATTCATTTATTTTCTTGTCGGCTTAGTCCCTTTATTAATCTGGGATCTCCACAGCGGAATGAACCGCCAACTTATCCAGCATATGTTTTACGCAGTAGATGCCCTCTAAGCTGCAACCCACTGGGAACCCCCCCCCCACACACACACACACATTCATCTACATTCACTACGGAAAATTAAGCCCACCCAATTAACCTATAGCACATGTGTTTGGACTTGTCAGCGAAACCAGGAGGAAACTTACGAGAACATGCAAACTCCACACAGAAACACCAACAGAAACACCAACTAACTCAGCCGAGGCTAGAAATAACGACCTTCTTGCGCCCCTGCGCTGTGCCCTTTCGACACTATTTCAGTTAATATTATGCATTTGGCAGCATCTGATTTCTTTGAGCTTTTCGGCACCACTTTTTCTTTTTTATGGTCCATCTCTGACATTTAGCTTGTGTTGCACTTAGTTTATTTGACATTCTTGACAGATTTTGATTATGTCTGCGTAACCTCTAATTGGGTCAGACCATTTCGAAACCAGCCGATCATTGTCGATTGGGCCAATGCTTAACATTTATTATTATTATTATTAGTATCATCATCATCATCATCATCATCATAATACTCATATCTTGAAAGAGATAAAAGCTGCCTGCATGTAAAACAATACATATAACAAAAAATAAATAAATTTAAAAAATAGCTCACCGGCTCACATTTAAAGAATGGTCCGGCCCTTCTGGCATTTGCCAGAATTGTCAGATGGCCAGTCCACCCCTGTATAAATCTTGTGGTCCAGAGTCAAATATCTGTTTCTAAATGCTCTACTACTATGAACTCAGGTCTGAGAGGTTTACATATCTTTCTTCTGTTCTTATAAAGTCAGTCTCATTTTTTTTGTTCATTATTTTGACTAAGCCATACTCAGAGATAGAGGTTTCCATTGGTGTTTAATCTGGGAGGAAACCTAAATTTTTACTTGTCACGTGTAGTTGAAAGTGTTTTAGTGAGGTGTGATGAAACAGCTTCCCCTATTAAACTGCTGCTCGTGTTGCTTTTTGTGCTGTTGCACATTTTATGCAATAGAACATTTTGAAAGGAGCACAGAAGAGCCACACCTCAAGGTAGGAAGTGTAGTTTCATCTTTTGATGTTCTAACTGGTGTAGTCGAACTTCACGTATTGGCAAGCATTTGAGGTATAAGCTTATATCAGCTTACATCACAGGTGTACTGTAGGGAAATTTTAGACTACTTAAAGGCAGTTTCACTGGTCATTGGTGTATTCAGGTTCAGCCAGGTATTTTTTTCAGAGAAATTGGCAGATCTTATTGATTTTTATTATTATTGTTATTTTTTATTAATAATGCTTTTAAAGATTTATTTTTGGCATTTTTTTTTGTCAGTAGGTTGACAGGAAGTGAAGTGGGAGAGAGAGTGGGCTAGGATCGGGAAAGGTCCACGAGCTAGGATTCGAACTCGGGGCGCCCAGAGCCCATCCGCACTTTATGTCGGCACACTAACCACTGGGCACTTGCTATTTTTTCTTGTATTTCGTTTCATACTAGTTTGTATGTCTGTAAATGAGAGTATTGAAGAACAAATTTTAATTTTTTGGGGGATTTTGGTTCTTAAAATCCTATTTTAGGGCTCACAGTACAGTATGTGGTTAATTTCCTGAGATTTTGGGATGTCAGTGTGGCTGCGTAAGTAAATTGTATCTCACAAAAGTCACTAAAAATTCACTTCGTCACGCTGAAGAACAAATTATTTTAAAATTAAAAACTTCTATTAAAGAATAATGTACCCATATGTGTGCTAATTAGTAATAACTAATCTGTAATCTAAAAATATTAAAGGTGTTTTACTATCTTTTTTAGATTTATTCATATGAGGCTCTATGTTGTTCAGTCTCAGAGATATTGATGTCAAATTTTCTATTGTCAAACAACATAATTAGTTTAATTCAGTCATTCACTTTCTTTTAGGCTTAGTCCCTTTATTAATCTGGGGTCACCACAGCGGAATGAACCGCCAACTTATCCTGCATATGTTTTACACAGCGGATGCCCTTCCAGCTGCAACCCATCACTGGGAACCATTCAAACTAACTCATTCACACACAAACACTACGGACAATTTTAGCATACCCAATTCACCTGTAACGCATGTCTTTGGACTTGTGGGGGAAACCGGAGCACCTGTAGGAAACCCACACGAACATGGGGAGAACATGTGAACTCCACACAAAAATGCCAACTGACTCAGCTGAAGCTTGAACCAGCAACCCTCTTGCTGTGAGGTGAACATGCTATCCACTGCACCCCCGTGGTGTCTGATTAGTTTCAAATTTTCATAAAAGATATTTGCACTTGTTGAGGCACAGATTCAAGTATAAAATGTACAAACAGGCTTAAAGTAAGATTTCAACTGTAAATTCATGTCAACCTATCTTTAAACTGAAAATAAATAAATAAATAAATTGCCAATGTTTTCAAAGTTTTGCAAGATTTTTTTTTCTTACATTAAGTCAAAAAAAGGAGAGGAATCCCTAATTTTTAAATATGTGATATGAACTTTACTTGTGCTTTTTAAGTAAACATGTCTTGCTTTATGGACCATGATTTGTTTAGCAGAATCAGATGTCAAAAAGTAATGGTTTGTGAGCAGAGGCTTCACTCTTACTTTTGGTTGTGTGAACACTAGGCAGAGAAAACTGCGCACGAGAGAAGAGGATTAGGATGGATATTATTAGAGTTGTCTGTTTATCCTTTCACCTGATCCTCCTTAAATCTGACAAGGCTGCTTTATTTACTGTGCGCTAAAAATTCATTAAGAAAAAAGGACACAATGGATTACACATCAAATTGTTCAATCTACATAGTGTCCAGATTTCACCTCAAAAAACAAAAACAGCAAATAAATATACATTCTGCATGAAGAAAATTAAGCCTATTTTTAAGCACGTTAAGGTGAAAAGAAGAAATTGTGATCAAAGAACAACCTGACATGAAGTACGTTTTTAAAAACTTTATAGCATTGTAAATCGTTGATTATGCTAGTATTCCATGGAATAAGCCAATTTATAGACAAGTTAATTGCCAGGGTATAAACAAATTAAAACTAGTACTGCTCTCAGCACAGTTTATTATAATTTATAAAATCTAAATTAGTCTAATTCTTTTCCATTGACTTTGCAGCACAGTTTTGACCACATTTTTGTGAGCTACAACACTTCCGCTTTCTAAATGAGCGTCAGTTTATGCCCACTTTTTCTAAGAGTGATTTTAAAACTTGTGTTAAATGATCTAAAAGTTTCCCAAACTTCTAGTTTCCCAAACTGTACAAATATATTTTCTTTGGTCCACACAGCTACACATAAAGATGGATACTGTCAATAAAATGTCATAGCTTTTTTTATTTTTATTTTAACATGCGTTTAGTTAGAGATCCAAGTAGTGTTGTCATTATACTGGAATTCAATTCCAATTGGTACTGAAATTTTAAAAATATTCATTTCCCTCTTACATTTGAGTGCTGTTGAGTGCATTCCTAAACAGCGCTGATTTGGCATTGTGTTACTGCGCTCAACAGGAATGACTGTGATTGGCCGTTAGGGTCATCAGTTCACTAAACTCACAACTGTTTACTACGGTGGCCAGGAAGTGCAAAACAACATTACAAAGTGTGAAACGCTTTAATAAAGCTAAAGGCAAATTTACATTTTGGAAAACATTTTTACCTATCATAAGACTAAATTACATGTGAAAAACGATATTACCAAGGACAAAACAAATTTACATTTTAGAAAATAAATGAACCAGACGCAAAAGACTTTTACCAGTTCTGAAACAAATTCACAATGACAGATTCTTTACGGAAAGGCAATGTATCATACGGAAAGGGAATGTACCATACACCAAATAAAAACAAAACAAAACTTAACAATTCATTCTAGGAAAAGAGCATTTTTTAAAAGAAAATAGTTCGATTTATTAGACAAGCCTACACAGCCTTCATTGCTCCATGTTGACGCAAATGCTCTTAAAATCTTTTGAAGGATGCAGCCTTCGCTTATTTTGCTATGGTTACTATTAATAATGTTTGTGTTTATATCAAACTGTGATCAAAACTTAACCAATTCATGTGTGGGTGTCATTAAGAAAAAAAAAGTTTGCCCTTCTAATCTAAAGTTGTCAGATTGCATCTGTCTGAGATATTGGGTGTGGCCAACATACTTAACCACACCCCTCTAGCTGTCAGTTTTGACAACAAACTGAAATGGTGAGGAGGAGGTGTCTGTTAGGTTGTCATAACTCTGCCGAAACCCTTTTCCCGATCTTTGTAATTAAAATGCCTACTTTATTAAATCCAATCAGCTCGCAGTGGAAAAAACAAGTCACGCCCCCGATTTTTTCTCAATTAATATTCATGCAGACTTCATGCAGTTCATGCAGACTTTAATGCACAACTTCCAGCCAATCAGAGTCCAGAATTTCAGCAGACCATAAAATAAATTCAAATCAGTCACATTTAAGTGATTATTAACATAACACATCAATACATTGTAGTCATTCAAAAGGTCCAGAATATAACGCTTTTTTGAGTGAATTTGAGTGAAGTCGTTTTTCGTGCGATTCACCACGCACTTAGTTTCCTCTAAATACAGGCCTCGGAATAAGCAGTGTATTTTAACACGTCTGGCACTCATTTAGACTGAAGGTGTGACTCACTCTCATGATTATGTTCTAGGCCTGTAGTGCCATTTAATAAACAGCTGTTGTATTGTCAGCTAATTTGAATTAGTTCCACATTTGCTGAGGCTATTTTCATGCTCAAACGTATCGAGCCATAAACCTCCTTTTAATATCAGTTCTGAAGTGTTCCGCTTGAGCTGATCTTTGTTTGACTTCTGGCTGTTAATTTGCATTGAACTCACTTTATTTTCTTTTTTGCAGTGTGCAGAGTCATGAAACTTAGTCCCTGTCAAGCCCCGTTATATGTAAGTATCTTCCATGCTGATTATTATGTATTCTTCAGCTTTATTTTCTCTGTTGAAACCATTAAGGTGAAATGCATGTCTTGCTTTGAAAACAGTGTGTATGTTCAGTTGAATTTCAAGTGAAGTGTTAAGGCGCCAATATACTCAAAGCAATGTCTCAGAGCCACACATGCGTGCTATGTAAAGGCCATGAACAAATGTTAGTCAAAGGGGTTTTGAATTTTTCTTGAAAGTTCCGCTTTAGCAAGCTGTTTCAATCATTTAAAACAAATCATTTTGGCCTGATTGCATTAGCATGAATAGCATTAGCATCAGTAGCATTTTTGGTATCAGTAGCATTTTTGGCATCATTAGCATCAATAGCATTTTTGGTATCATTAGCATCCGTAGCATTTTTGGCAGCATTAGCATCAGTAGCATTTTTTGATATCATTAGCATCAGTGGCATTTTTTGATAGTATTTGCATCAATAGCATTTTTGATAGCATTGACACCAGTAGCATTTTAATATCATTAGCATCAGTAGCGTTTCAATAGCATTAGCATCAGTAGCATTTCAATAGCATTGACATCAATATAATTTTTTGATAGCATTAACTCCAATAGCATTTTGGTATTAGTAGCATTTTTGATATCAATAGCATCAGTGGCATTTTTGATATCATTAGCATTATAGCGTTTTTGATAGCATTGACACCAGTAGCATTTTAATATCATTAGCATCAGTAGCGTTTCAATAGCATTAGCATCAGTAGCATTTCAATAGCATTGACATCAATATAATTTTTTGATAGCATTAACTCCAATAGCATTTTGGTATCATTAGTAGGACTGCAACTAACGATTACTTTATTAATGGATTAATCTGTCGATTATTTTTTCGATTAATCGGATAAAAAATCATTTATTTAAATCATTTATATAATAATAATAATAATAATACACCCGGATTCTCAGTAGCGGAAGTCGTCATAGTTGGGAAAACTTAGAGCACAGTGAATGGGAGAATACAACAAATATATATTTTACAATCTTATTTGCTCAAATATTTAAAAAAAACTCCATGATGATGTTATAAAGACTTTCAGAATTGTGTTAGACTGACTGGCAAACAGAGGAGAGAACAATGTCAAATCTACTGTCTCGTCCCATAGAAGCTGAATTGAAAACACCTCACATAAGCGGTCATTAGTTTTTTGTAATTTAAGCAAAGATAGTATACACAAATGTTCATACGTTTTTTTTGACTAAAAATATTAAAAACTTAAAAGGATTTAAGATGCTGATGACCGTTAAATGCCTCATAACGAGCTTGTGAAAAGAGTCCATCGAAACATTGAATTTCGATTGATTGCACAGCCCTATTTGTTTGCTCTTTTTTATTAAATTTGGTATTTTCTTAAAGGAATAGTTGACCTTAAAATGAAAATGTTTCCTCTCTTAAGCAGTTCCAAACCTTTGAGTTAATTTATTTTCTGTTGAACAAAAAAGAAGAAAAAAAAAGCTGAAAACTGCTAACTTTTTACACCCATGGTATGAAAAACAAATTCTATAGAAGACAGTGGTTACAAGTGTGCCAGCTGTCTTTAAAATATTATAGTTTGTTTTTAACAGAAATCAAAAATGTGTTTTGGGGAGAGTAAATAATCACAGAATTTTCCCTTTTGGTTGAATCAGTTGTTTTGTATGAGTTTTGGGTATCAGTTTAATTGTTTTTGCCATGAGACATGGCATTAAAAAAAATGTATGATACAGTCAGCCAACAAATGGCTTACTTTCAGTTATTTCTGCTCGGCTAAGCTGAGATAAAAGGATGTATTTAAGTTGGCGCAATAGCCTAGTGGTTAGCGCGTCGACACATGGTGCAGTAGCACGTCAGGGCGTCCCGAGATCAAATCCCGGCTCGAGGACATTTCCCTACCCTACCCCCTCTCTCTCTCCAACTTTGCTTCCTGTCTAAATACTGTCCTATCTAATAAAGGCAAAAAAGGCCAAAAATAAATCTTAAAAAAAAAAAAAAAAAAAAAAGGATGTATTTTACCCTCACACATACGTGCACACACGCCACAATAACATAATGAGAACTCAATCTCACAGTCAGTCGTCCTTTCAGCCGCCTTCAATACAAATCTCAAAAAGTCTATCAAATTCTCATTCAGGAGACTGGTGACCCTCATTTGAACACTTCCAAGGGATACATCTCCTAGATCCCAAAGGGGAATGTGACTGTCAGCACCTTACAAGATCAGAAAACGAGTCAAGCAGCGAGAAGGATGTGTGACCGGATTGAGTTACTATCACAAGAAGCCCATCTCACGTACAGAATACAGTCAACAAAGAAAAGGGATTTTCCCTCCACTGCCGTGAAATCCGATGAGGCTTCAAAGACACTTATCATTGTGTTAATGTCTGTAATTAACTGCTGAAACCATATTAGATTATCCAGAGCTCTGAGATAAATGGAAACAATGCTGATGGTTTTGAGGACAGAAGCATGTGTGACGCCCTTTATTGTCCCTTTATTCCCATAGACATCTTTCCTCTGCTGAGATTATTTCAGGAGTCACTAATATGCCGCTCAGATTTCTGACATTTTTGTCAGTCATGCTTGTATAATGAAACATGCTCCATTGAAACTCTTAATGATGCGTTCACACCAGACACGGATGAAGCGTCAAGCACGCGTGATTTACATGTTAAGTCAATGCAAAGATGCGAGTAGACATACTGTGGCACGATTTGCGCGAAGATGCGGCACGAATGGTGTGATTTGCGTGAATGAGGCGACGCGAATTGAGCATGAATCAATCGAGTTGAAAAATCTGAACTTTAGCCCTGTTACATTTAGGACATTCAGGCCTTGTTAACCAATCAGGAGGGGCGTGATTATGACGTAGTGCGTGTTGGTGGTTTCCCAGGGGAAATCCTCTTGCCAACACCGGAGAACAGCTCATCAAACTGGGCTTGGCTCAGTCTAAAGCACAGCTGAAAGCAGCCACCATCCAGGTACAGTTTCTGGAGGAGTTTGTGGACTCACACAGCTGGGTGCACCTCTGAAAGGATCTAGTGCACTCAGACACAACGCCAAATAAGTCTTCGCTGTTTATCAGCCTTCCTAAAGCACATAATCACAGCTATTTGCTCTATAAAATCCATATTGGCAATTTAGCAACAAAAACCGGAGTCACCGGGCAGACAGAAACCCTGCCCATGACATGAATCCGTCTGTTCCGTCTGTTGTGAAGTAAATTTTATTTGTGCTAGACACGTCTAGTGTGCACACCATAATATAGTGGATTATTAGTCCCCCTGTGTTTTTTCCCCATCAATTTCTGCTGAACAGAAAGAAGATTTCTAAATGTAATGGTTTTAACAACTCAATTTTAATAACACACTTGTATCTTTGCTATGATGACAGTAAATAATATTTTGCTTGATATTTGTCAGCATACTATTGTTCAGCTTAAAGTAGTTTTTAAAGGAATTTAAATCATTGGGTTAAAGCCCAGCTCACAGCCACGATTTTGTTATCTGAGACAAATTTGGGAAATCCTAAAAGATCCCTGAAATCCTATGCTAAAATCTGTGATCTTTGATTGTTGGTTTGACATGTTCACAGTAGGGCTGTGCAATTAATCGAAAATCAGATTTCGATTTCGATTATGGCTTCTAACGATTATGAAAAACCATTCATCGAAAAAACTTTTATTTCATTATTTACTATCTCCTGTCCAGTTGTCCTCACTTGTTGCTCCTAAAAGCGCGAAAGACCGCATGCTTATGTGTGTGCGGCGCGCAGACAGTCAGAAGCATGCAGTATGCACTTGGTCTCATTCGCACATTGTGAGGAGCAGAGAGCACACACATCTAAAGTCATTAACGCAAGCACTTTAATGGTCAAATAGGTGTCAAAACGCGGTGTTTAGTGATTGTTCATATTAACCCTCATTTTGTAATAAACAAACGAGTTGAGAATCAAAAGACACGTGAAAGCGAAACCATTAAAGTCACAGAGCACAACAGCTGCCGCCTGTTTTATCATGATTAATAAAACAACGAGAAAATCCCTCTTTGCTCTTGACTGAAGACTTTTGTAGCTAAAGTGTTTTTCTTATGGTGAAAATGCTAAAAGCAAAGTTTGTTTCATATTTTTATTTTATTGTATTTATTTCTCTTTCCTTTGCAGGGAGGAAAATAATATATGCAGTTGAAGTCAGAATTATTAGCCCTCCTGAATATTAGCAACCTTTTCCCCCCAATTTCCGTTTAATGAAAAGAAGATTTCTGAACATAATAGTTTTAATCATTCATTTCTAATTACCGATTAATTTTATTTCTTAATTTTATTTTATTAATTTTAAGCTCATAATATTTTAGTAGATATTTTTTAAAATACAAAAATTCAAATTCATAGTGTGATTTAAAAGCTTAATTAGGGTAATTAGGCAAGTCATTATATAACAGTAGTTTCTTCTGCAGACAATCAAAAATATTTATTGCCTAAAGGGGCTATTAATATTGAGGTTTCAAAATATTTAAATCTGCTTTTATTCTAGCCAAAACAAAACAAATAAGCCTTTCTCCAGAAGAAATATATTAGAGGAAATACTATTAAAATTCCTTGCTCTGTTAAACATCATTTGGGAAATATTTATTTTAACAAAATTCTTAGGAGTGCTAATAATTTTGACTTCAAATGTGAATAAATATGATTACAATTATGACCAAAATAATCGTGATTATGATTTTTCCCAAAATTTGAGCAGCCCTAGTTCACAGTCAGCCGCTTAATGCCTGTTGCGATCAGATTTTTCCCCAGATGAGGATATCAGACCCTTTCCTGCAGTGTGACAACAGCTGCGATGAGTGTCAATCCAAAAACCAAATATAAGTGCTGACTTTGATGACGCAATCCAGGCAAATGATCACAGGACATGTCAATAAAAAATGTTTTTGAAAACACAAAAATGTTTTTTTTCTTCCTGGTTTTATTATTGAGGCACGCTGTACACAAAATTGCTACAGATTGTTTACATTTGCTGTGAGGAATCATTTCAGAATGCGAGATAGTGAAAGTCACGGGAGGATGACGTCGAACTCCAGGGGCATTTTCTTTCGTGTTTGGCGCATCTTCCTTGTCGTTCAGTCTGACTTTATGATATCTGAGACCTCACAGTGTGACATGTGAGCCATGTTCGTGCAGTCTGACAGGCTACAATTTTTCAGGATTTTAAAAAATCGCACAGTGTGATCCAGCCTTTACTCAGCAAGTTAGAGTAATTAGGTAAATCATTGCATAACGATGGTTTATTCTGTAGACAATTCAAAAAATATATTGGTCAAGGGGGCTAGTAATATTGACCATAAAATTGCTTTAAAAAATAGAAACTGCTTTTATTCTAGACAAAATAAAACAAGACTTTCTCCAGAAGAAAAAATATGATGCATTCTGTGCGCGATTACCACAATAATGCAGTCATAGTGATACAACATGGCTGTATATCTATACCACTCTAGTAAGCACCAAACTTTATAAAAAAAACTTGTCTGAATATTAGTTCTAATTGTGTGTATTAGTGTGACAGAAAGAGAGCAGATCAGGGCGTGAGCTGTTAAATCCTATCTGTGTTAATCTCTGCAGACCAACATATCCTGTTGCAACCACAACTTCACTTATTTTTTTTATTGCGTTTGACTAAGTTCTTGACTTAAAATATTTGAATTTAGAAGCAAGAATAGCTTCTGTTGTCCTGCTTTTAGCACACTTACTCATTCAGTGCTTGTGTGTAGTAAATCATGTTTTATCATTATAAGTTTAAAGGTCAAGATGGTCATGTTAATTCAAACCTCTTTTATAATTGGCTTTGTCACTTTATATTTTGTGCCAGTAGCATATTAAGTTATTCGTAAGTGCATTCTTTTGTATCTGAAACTTGTGTTTTTGTATTGTGTGTCAGGGCAAGTGTGTTCTGACAGTTGATCTGTGTGATGAGACGCTCTGTGAAGGAGAACAGGACGAGGTGTTGTTCTTCCTGTTGTTCAGCGGCTCCGCTCAGACACATATAACCAGCACACTGAAGGTCAACCATGCCACCCTTCAGGCTGTGTGTCCAGGTGAGCATGTTATGGGGACTTTGAAATATTTGATGCTTACTGTTACCTTTTAAGCACTGTTTTTTTTTAATTAAGTTTTTTTGTGAAATGTGTCCTGTCCTTTGGAATATGGTTTCTCAAAATTAGGTTTGTTAGGGCAGTGTTTCTCAACCACGTTTCGGAGGACCAGCAGTTATGCACATTTTCGATGTTTTTTTAATCAAGCTCACATGATTCAGATGATCAGCTCATTAGCAAAATGAAAGACCTGTAATGGGGTGTGACAGACAAAGGAGACATCCAAAACATGCAGTGTTGGCAGTCCTCAAGGAATGTGGTTAAGAAACACTGTGTTAGGGAATTGTGGGTTGAAGAAATAAAAAAATCGTAAACTTTTTTTTTTTCAAACATGTCATAAATAAACTAAACTAATTAAATATAATTATTAAGCAAAAGAAATAATACAACTGAAAACAAAACAATTTAAACTTGTACTTGTCTGAAAAGGAATAGGAAGAAGCATATGCAAAGCCAAAAATGTAAATCTATGGCATTTCTGTATGTATTTGCATGTTCTCCCCGCGTTAGCGTGTTTTCCCCCCACAAGTCTAAAGACATGTGGTATAGGTGAATTGGGTAAGCTAAATTGTCCATAGTATATATGTGTGAATGAGAATGTTTGGGTGTTTCCCAGTGATGGGTTGCAGCTGAAACGGCAGCTATATATGAGCGATTCCATGCAAATGTCAACCTTGCCATGAAAAAATTTAAGTTTTCACTAAAATACCGAAACCTTTTCTGGGTTTTTTGGGTCAGCAAATATTTTACAGGACTTTAGAAATACTCAAAAATGCATCTTTCCGTGTTTTCAAACTATAATATTTGATTTACTAAAGTCACACTAGTGGCAATTACAGATCTGTCACATCCATAACAGAGAGATGTCACATCCATAACGACACTTTTTCCTCATAACTGTGAAAATATTAAATAAAATAAAACCAATAATTTTTGTTTTATAGTGAGCCATGTCTTCTTTTGATTAGCAATGTTTCTTTTGGGTAATGCAGTTTAATTTACAGAATTTCTACAAAGTATGTTGTATACTGTAAACCCACAGACATTTTTTTTGTCACATCCATAACGCATATTTATTTTTCTCATTTAAAGTACAAAATATGTTTACAGATAAATATTTTTCTGATCCCATTACTCTGTGGTCAGTTGTTCTGGAAAATATCATTGAAAGTTTCAATATAATGTTAACATACTTTCTATGTGAATTTATGTTTTGGGTTTTTAATACACACACACACACACACACACACACACACACACACACACACACACACACACACACACACACACACACACACACACACACACACACACATACTGTATAAGTGTGTGTGTGTGTATATGTATATATATATATATATACATATACACACACACACACACACACACACACACACACACACACACACACACACACACACACACACATACTGTATAAGTGTGTGTGTGTGTGTGTGTGTGTATATATATATATATATATATATATATATATATATATATATATATATATATATATATATATATATATATAAATATATATATATATAATTTATTTTTTTTCTTCTTCTGGAGCAAGACTTATTTGTTTTATTTTGGCTAGAATAAAAGCAGTTTTAATTTTTTTTTATATTAAAAAAGGTTTTTCATTTTTAGCCACCTTAAGCAATATTTTTTTTTATTATTTAGTATTTTTTAGTATTGTTAATAGTTAAGCTAATTAACCTAGTTAACCCTTAAAGACCTAGAGGTATTTTGTGGGCACCTAATGGGCCTATATTATTATTATTTTTTTAAAGCAGTTTTATTTTTATTTTAGCAGTCAGACTCAAGTGTCATATATTATTTTAAACAGGAGAACCTGTAGTTTCAATCTGTATCATTTAAAGGTCCAGTCTAAAACTTTATTTGGTCCAAAAACATATGAACAGACAGAAAATATTCCAGAATTTTCCAGAAACGATTTTTAAAAAAAGTGGCATTTTCTAGTTATTACAAACAAAACCTTATGAAGTTTGTTTTTCTTTCTTTAGAAATACATATTATGATGTTTTATACTTCCAAAATAAATTTTGTCTACATCCACCATTCCCTGAGCAAGTTATAGCAATTTATTTCAATGTTATTCCAAGGCGTTTTTCAATGGGGGGAAAAAATGCATTTATTTACTGACAATGTATTTGCCCAAAACTTCTGGGAATGAACTAAACAGAAAAAAAATGTTACAAAATAACAGAACACTGAAGCAAATTTGACTTTTTTCCAAATAATATATTTTTAGTTACCATAAACAACACCCCTCATAATAATAAATATAAAATAAGAAAATAATAAATAATGCGTCAAAGTCCAAATAAACATGGTGCAAATCCTCAGTAAATAAAATAGATATAAATATTTACTATACTATAAATAGTTACATAACTAAACTAGATTCAATATGGACCATCCTTAGGTTTTATGTGCCAGCATGGATATGGTTGTCTGCGGATATGTATATGGTTCGCGTGCAATGCAGACAAACAGCCCAACCTTTATTTGCGTCCTTTGAAAACAACAGCACTTCGAAAAGAGCAGCACTTCGTCTTTGCTGTGTCACTGTTTTGTCATGTTTTTGTGCTGTTGTGCATGCAAAAGTACTTAGTATGAGAATTATTTCATGCAAAACTTTTTTTTTAGCGTTTTATTTAGCCGCGCGTAAATGTGCAGCCTATCTCTCATTCCGTGTTGTTCAAATAGCTGATTGTTGGTTCACAAAGCGAAACCTATGCTTATTGGTTGAGATAGAGCGAGTTTGAACCAATCTGGGCATGGAGGAGGGACAATACATCCATATATCATGTCTGGTTTGTCCGGAGAGACAAGTGACGAGCGTTCCTTTGTCAAATCAGCGTTGTCAAAATTTGATGACGTAACCACACTGATTCCGGAGCCTCTGAAAGTCCGTGAATGTAATGTGATACAGCGATGGAAAGCTAAGA
Organism: Danio rerio; assembly: GCF_052040795.2. Lineage (NCBI taxonomy): Eukaryota > Metazoa > Chordata > Actinopteri > Cypriniformes > Danionidae > Danio > Danio rerio. The sequence goes on along the minus strand of NC_141027.1, from coordinate 15,213,648 downwards.
TTCTCTTCTTTATGCCAATCTTTGAATTGTATGGATCGGATCAGCGGATCAAAAGTTATTAAACATTTAAGAGCAATACTTATTTTTAGCCGCGGGCGGCTGTCTCGGTCTTTAAGGGTTAAACCTTTAAATTCCACTTTTAATACTAGTATCTTAAAATATATAGTAAAATATTATGTACTGTCGTCATGGCAAAGATAAACGTAATCAGTTATTAGAAATTTGTTTGTAAAACTATAATGTGTAGAAGTCTTCTCTCCGTTTTACAGCAATTGGGGAAAAATATAAAATAATTAAAATTTTACTGGAGGGCTAATAATTCTGACTTCAGCTGTAAATTAGATGCTTATGTACTCTTTATATGGATAATTTTATCTGCACAAGGTGGCAGTATTGCTCCAATCAATATAACACGTATGCTTGGTAATCCTATTAAAGACTCAAAAGTGGACTGAGTCAAAGTAAACACGGTGCATCTCATATTCTGAAAGACTTCGGTGGCCAAACTGATCAGCTGTGTGTTTGCAGCTCGTATTTGAGAATATATATATGCATTAACCTTATATCTTGTTAAATGGTGCCAATTTTTGGATGCTGTGTAGTTTAATTGTCTGTTTGGTCACTGAAGCGAACGCTCTCTATGGATTCGTTCGCTCTGCTTGAATGAATGAAGTTGAGCACAGCAATGTTTACTGTAGTGATGTGTTTAGTGTCAGGTGTAATGTCTTAGCAGTCAGTGAAGAGGATGATCTGCTGATGGAGGGGATTACAGAGACGGTGCTTTTGTAGAATCACTGAGGTACTGTAATAGTTTTAATTAGTTGCTTATTTAGTTTTATAATCTTTGAAGTTATCATGAACAGGAATTTCATGAGACTTTTTTTGAATGTTGATATGCTTCTGACTGAAAATGAATCATGAATAGGGGGCAGGGCTTTGTTTTTGCGCATCATTCCCTTGTAGAAAATGAATGGTTAGAAGGATGAGGTTAAGAATATTGTGGCTGAATTCATCGAACTGATGTCAACAGAGACAGACGCAGAAGCAAGACTTTGATTGAAGATGACTTTTTTCATTGACATGCATTAACTTGCACTGATTAATTGTTCACCAACAACTGGAGTTCCCAAACTTTTCAGCCTGTGACCCCCAAAAAAACAATTGCAGTGACTCGGGATTCCCACTTCTTAAAAATTCCCTCCATTGGCCCCTACCAATCATGGCCTCCCAGTCATCCCCGTCCAATGAACTGGCTCTATCACGGTCTCTCCACTCCACCAATAGTTGGCATGTGGTGAGCGCACTGGCGCTATTGTCCTCTGGCTGCCATCGCACCATCCAAGTGGATGCTGCACACTAATGGTGGAGTGGAGAGACCCCCTGCATGATTGTGAATCGCTTTGGGTGTAAGGCCATACACAATAAATGCGCTTTATAAATACACATTACTTACTTGCTTACTTATTTACTTACTTACTTACTTACTTACTTACTTATAATTTCTGTGTTAAAGCTTATAATACTGTTACGTCCTTTTAGATGTTAATATTAAACGGAGTAGATGACATAACATACATTAGTTTAATGTGTGTGACAAGCGGATGGAGAAAGAAATAAACTGAATCAAATAATCACTGCAATTATTTATTGCCCATATATCCAATGAAAACCAGTGAAAATATATTATACAGTGAAAGAAAAATATTTACAATGATTAAATAATGAATTACCTGGGGGGAGAGGAAGTAGTTGAATGTGCTTAAATCAAAGAAATAAATATAACAAAACTCAATAACTGTTTTCACCAATCTAAATTAATATGAAAAGAAAAGCATGAAAAGAAACATCTTCAACGTACCAAACGTCTTAACTAAACTGCTCTAACTAAAAACAAAACATACAGAAAACAGCACATTCTCCTGAACCTAATGAACTAATACAAAATATCAATCTGAGTGTTGTATATGTATATCGCGCGACTTACTCACTCCTACACCTCTCCGAGGCATCACTCAAACATGTCAGTTAACTGGACAATTTCACAAGCATTATTAAATCGCAAACTTTAGACAAGAGCATTAAACAAGCAAAACACATTCTCTCAGACTAGCCCTCGCAAGAGAGACTGTCCTCACAGAGACCCACAGAAAGAATAAGAGCGAGAAGTGGCGAGAAGGTAAGAGAGAGAGAGAGAGAGATAGAGAGAGATCGCCATTGCAGTTTGGGCTCGGCTTTTAATCGCTACGCCAACCAGCGATTGGTGGCGCAAACCCAGCGTCAGCGGCCAACGTCATCAGCACGAAATGCGGATCCTCCAATGCCGTTCGTACCTGTAACACATGCATGAAACGACACACCCACATACAAACGAACGCACACACTTATCCAAAATACGTTCTGCAAGGGAACGTTACAACTGCAACACCAATTACATAATTTCAAACAACAAAATTATTAATTAAAAGGAAAATTCTAAATTAGAAATTTCTAAGTTACTTCCACTGTTGGACGTTGTTGCCATATGGCAACATGTCATAAAGTATTTCTCTTTACGTCTCTTCAAGTTAAGCCATTCTAAGAAAAATAAAAGTCAAATATTCTTTTTATAGATTTGTAATAATGCATTTGGTAGAGGGTTAAATATATGATTGTGTATGTTTTTTTTTGTTCTTTTCCACTTCTCGTCAGTTATCCACATCAGTTATTGTCTTATGTGTGTTCGACTGAATTCCTGATGTGTTTTTTTTCTTTGCTCTTTGCAGCTCATAACTGCTGTGAATCAGTGCTGGTCACCCTGTTCTCCACTGGGCCGGACGGTTTGGTTCATTCTCTGGCCACCGAGCCTTTGGTCTTCGTGCAGGACTTGGCCTTCGACATGGCCCAGTTCTTGGTGAGTGCGGTGGGGCAGACGGGCATCCTAGAAGAGGCTCTACTACTGGACGAGCATCAGATCCCCCTGCAGGAGTGTGAAAAGCTGGACCTGAGTCTTTCCCTGGCCCTCAAACACCTCACGCTGCCCCCTGGATGGAGCCTGATTGGAAATAACACACGTGAGTGAGGCCTGGAGGAGGCTAGTGGTTAGATCTGTGCTGGTGATTTTTATTTATTTGTTTATTTGCCATGGACATCATAATTACACTGGACAAACCAAATGCATTTGTTTAAGTGTTTTAACAGACTTGCTAATTAGCAACGCTTGTCCAAGGGAGACTTGACTTTATAAATAAAAAATTAAATGAAAATAAAATATTACATATACACAACATTATAATTCTTTACATAAAATAACTGTAAGGCAAAAGCAAAGGCAGCATAATCAAACAAACTAATAATAGACTAAAAGTACCCCACTAAAACATTTACTTTACATTTACTTTCTAATTTTAGGCATTCCACAATTTGGTTCCCTTAACAGAGAAAAAAAAAGAGGAAAGGAGGTCTTACACTTTGGAACAAGACAGTCATCATTAGTAGTTGCTCATAGGGCTGGGTGATAAAACAGTATTGGTATTGGTATTGATGGTACATTGTTGTCAATATTGATGAAAAAAGTTTGGTTTGAACCGCTATAGTTTTATTAAAATGTGGTTGGCTAAGCCTGTTATTTCCAATGGAGGTGCACGACTAGTGCAAGCAAATATGAAGTAGCGCGCACTTGCCCACTCGGGGCCTCATGTATCAACGCTGCGTATGCACAAAAACTTTGCATACGTCAGGTTTCACGCTCACGTTTGGATTTACTAACGATGAAATTAACGTGAGAATGTGCGTTGGTCTGCGCCAACTTTATGTCTGAAGTACGTGTATTTCTTGTGTGTGTTTGTTTTATTTCCATAGGCGAATCCTAGAGGCAATTATGTTAAACTACACACTACAAAGTATCACACCAACACATGTGATACACATTGCTATTAATTTATAATTGATAAAACAGGTTAATTGACACTATATATATATATATATATATATATATATATATATATATATATATATATATATATATATATATATATATATATATATATAAATAAATTTATCAGTTATGTGATATAGAACATATAAAACCATTTGCAAATGTGTACAGTCATTTGTCTATGGGAATGGCAGTGTTGGCCTTATTAGAGGACATTGTCAATGGTCGAATCTGAAAGGAAACTGGCTTATTAGCCGTTTCAGATTTCCAAGAGCTATCCTCTTGAAGCTCTGTGCTGAGTTGGGTCCAAATTTGGAAAGGGAGACAGCGAGGAGGCTCCAAGGTGGCAGGGTGTGTGTTGGGTGGCTTTTTGGTGAGTGATGTATTTAAAGATATTATTCCAGCTAAGTTTATTTTATTTTGTTTTATTTTATTTTATTTTATTGAGCGTAATTATATAACTACATATCAGAAGACCGTTAAAGATGTCCATTAAAGATGTGCCTGTTAACCCTCCTCAACAACCCACAATCTGACCAAGAGCGCAGATACAATGATGCCCATTTTCGCAGGTGTAGAGCGGGCAATTGGACAGCTAAAATGCTGGTGGCGCTGCCTTGATAAGAGCGGAGGGGTGCTGTTATACCGCCCTAACAAAGTGTTCATCTAATACATCAGTCTAAAACAGACACAGATACTACTTGGTGGCTCAGTGCTTCCCGCTGTCGCCTCACAGCAAGAAGGTGACTGGTACGAGTCCCAGTTTTGTCTGTTGGCGTTTCAGTGTGGAGTTTGCATGTTCTCCCCGTGTTTGCATGGGATTCCTCCGGGTGCTCTGGTTTGCCCCACAGTCCAAAGACATGCGCTACAGGTGAATTGAATAAATTATATTGGCCGTAGTTTATGTGTGTGCATGTGAGAGTGTATGGGTCTCGCCCAAACATGCCTAAAATAAAATGAAAATAATATTGAATTTGACTTTTTTTAATATGGATTTTTTATGTGAAGCTGTCACTAAAATACATTTGCACAATTAAACTAAATATGTTTTGGTTATTGCCAGAAAAACTAATTGTATGCTATTCAATTACTTTTCATGATGTACATTTACAGTGGTTAGCATTACAACCAATTACAAATATTTGGAGAGCTTATACATATAATGGGCAATCAGAGATGCCATCTTACTATTCGTTATTTAGTACATTACATACAACATGCATGCCCATTAGATTACAGTGTATTAACAGTAGTGTGGTTGGCCCTGTAGGGGGCGTCTAAGCATTAGTATTAGCCTTGATTACACTTACTGTATGACATTGATTTGTAACATTCTACAAAATCAAGAAAAAAAACAGCCATATTTAATGTGATGTTACACTTGTTTTACTATTAGAATACATGCTGTTATATTTTAGAAAGCTAATGGATTCTTATTTGTGGACACGTTTCAAGCTAATCTTGGCCTATAATGTCTTGTGCCTCTATTTGTAATTTTTCATTCTTTTTTTGGGTATCATTACAAGTTTAGAAGAGAATGTTCTGGATTATTTTAGAGCTTGCATTTGCAGCCAAACAGACGTCCCTAAATGACATTCCAGATCCGGCTCCAAGTTATCAGAATGGTTGTTTTGGGTTCATGACGGCTGACGGGTCACTTACAGTTTGAGGATAATGACTGTTGTCAGATCTTTTTAAATGTTTAATTAGTCAGAATTGTTTTTGCACTGGTTGTTCTGTTCTCTTTGGCCTCGTCTTAAACAACCCGTGGCGTGAATTATTATACTTGACAGTTGTTCTTGTGCTATTTTTATTTGAAATAAATATCAGTTGGAAACATATTTTGTTATTAATTTGTAATATAATGTAATATAATATAATATAATATAATATAATATAATATATAATATAATATAATATAATATAATATAATATAATATAATATAATATATAATATAATATAATATAATATAGTTTTAAAATAAAATAACATGATTAATATAATGTAATTAATTATAAAATATTTAAAACAGCATAATATAATGAATACAAAATAATTAACATAACTTTATAATATAACATATATAAATATTATAATATATTAATAAAATTACTTCAAAAATAAAATAATGATAAATATAATATAATTTATGAAAAATAATTAATATAATACAATATATTTAATCTAACTTTGTAATATTTATTAATTCATTCATTTTCTGATCGGCTTAGTCCTTTTATTAATCAGGGTTCGCCACAGCGGAATGAACCGCCAACTTATCCAGCAGATGTCCAGCACACGGTGGCTCTGTGCTTATCGCTGTCGCCTTACAGCTAGAAGGTCACTGGTACAAGTCCCGGTTTTGTCAGTTGGCATTTCAATGTGGAGTTTGCATGTTCTCTTTGTGTTCGCGTGGGTTTTCTCCGGGTGCTCTAGTTTTCCTCACAGTCCAAAGACATGCGGTATAGGTGAATTGGGTAAGCTAAATTGCCTGTAGTGTATGTGTGTGTGTAAGTGCAAGAGTGTGTCTCCCAGTGTCTTGTTTCCACACATCCTTTTGATAGAAATAGATCTTGTCTTGAAATATAACAGGGAAAATATGTATTGAACACGTCATTATTTTTTCAGAAAACATATTTCTAATGGAGCCGTCGACTTGAAACCTGAAATGCAGAAAACAAATCTAAATAGTTTACAAATGAAGTTATGTGTTATAAAATGAAAAGATGCATGGGAAAATGTATTGAACATATGAAGAAAGGGAAGTGCAGACAGGCAGTGAAATCCCAGACTGCAGCTGAAAATTTTCAGTAGTTCTTCAGCAACCCTCTGCCCTTTCTCATTGTAAATGAATATTAGCTGCTTCAGTCCAACATTTACATTAGCAGGATGATAAAGATGAAACCAGGGGGGACATTTTAGCAAGACAAGAATCCAAAAAACAGCCAAGGAAATTCAAATTCTTTCAGAGAAAGAACATCAAGCTGTAGATTGGCCCAGCCAATCCCCTGACTTGAATCCAATAGATCATACATATAAAGATTAGAATTGAAAGACGAGACCCACAGAACCATCAACATTTTTACACTCTTTTGAAGTAAATCTCACACCTGAGCAATGCATGTGACTTCATTCTCTAAATGAGAGGCGTCTTTAAGCTGCCATCACCAAAAAAGTCTTTTATATAAAGTAATAAATACATTTCAGTAGTTCAGCACTTTCTCCTTGCGTCATTTCATTGTTATTATACATTACTAATTTTTCAGATTGTTTTGTTTTATTTTATTATGTTTATATTGTTTGGGCTTTTACCAAAATCTTGTTCAATTTCATGTCAACAGCTCCTTTAGAAATATTATTCCTAGGAAGAAACACGACGTGTTTAATACTTATTTTCCCTGCTGTAAATTTTGTGTTTCAGGAATGGATCCTCAAGAGACGCTCCTTCATTTTGCCGCTCGCCGTGGGCTTTCAAAAGTGGCCAGATTTCTCCTCAAGCAGCCCGGAGCCCGAGAGGCCCTCAGCCTGCGTAACAGACAGGGGGACACACCGGTGCTGATCGCCCATAGTCGAGGACATACAGCACTGCTGGAGCTCTTTAACATGTGAGGAACACTCCTACATCTAAACTCACAATGCACACATCAGTGCTTCCCATTTCTTGTTCAGATTTCTTTTGTTGTTGTAGTTGTTCAGAAAAAGTACAAATAAATAAATAAATAAAAGTTTTAAAGGTGACCCATTATGCAAGCATCACTTTTATAGGGGGGTTAAACACTTGTGTTTTTACAGTGTGTAAATATAGCCAGCCTCTTATGGTACAAATGTGTTAACTCTTAGATAGAGAAACACTTTGATTGACATTCTCAATTTGTACATGTCATCAGAGGGGGAAAGCCAAACCCTTTAGTGACAATCTCTACCTTATTAGCATAGACCGCCCTAAGTGAGAAGTAGCCATCCACTTTTAGAGTTTTCATGCTGTACCTGTTGAAGATAATGTATTTAAGATAATGACATTATAAATGTAATCTTTTAACATTTTCAGTTTTTCACAGATAATGTTAGGGCTGTTTTGCATTGAAATATTTTCTCTCTTTTTTTCTCGTGATCTCGACATAACAAAACATGTCTAGGGTATCTACTTGAAATAAGCAGAAAACAAAAGGTCATCTGGTCCTACATTGGACAGGTATAAATAATAATAATAATAAATCTGTCTTTCTTTTCTTTTTCATTATTTTAAAACCTTTTTTACCAATTATAATCTGTTATTTTTTATCTGTTTTAATCATAATAAATCCTGTTTATGTTTATGTAAAGCACTTTAAATTACCATTGTGTATGAAATGTGCTATATAAATAAACTTGCCTTGCCTTATTATTATTAATACATAAAGAAAAAAGAAAAAAAAAGTTGTGATTACTAGAAAACAACTTTTTATTATGTTGACATTACAAGAAAATTAAGTCGAGAGAAAAAAATGCATGGGCTCTTAGGACTTCCATAGTTTTGAATCTACCACTATGCTGACACACAGGTGATTTTAGCTCGCCCTCTTTAGAAAAGAGCACATCTCATTTAAATTTAATGCCACAGTCACCAAAACAGGACAATTTGGATCGAAGTCTAAAAGGCGCAGTTTAAAGAGTTCTAAGAAATTATTTGTGAGGTATTTTGAGTTGAAACTTCATACACACTCTAGGGACATCAGAGACCTATTTGACATTTTTTTAAAAAGGGGCATAATAGATCACCTTTATGTAAAATCCACTTAGCCTTGAGCTTTTGACACAGAGGAGCTTCTACCGTTGAAACATCCTGCTTAAAATATCCTTTCCATTACCCACCTTTTCCCTACATGCCATGATGCTTTTTGCATGAATTAAAGGAAATGAACTGTGTACAATGAGGGGCCATTGTCAGGGCCACACAGAATCTGTGGATATTTTTTTGCTATTTCTACGCAGATATTTGTAATGCAAATCTGTGGATTCACGTAGATTGATTTTGAGAGTTTAATAACCTAAAAGCATGCATGAAAAATAATAACTTTTCAACTCTTATTTATGGTTTACAATGCAAATCCAAATAGATATACTTGTTTGGTAAACGGTGACACTGTGGCTCATTGGCATTTCTATGTGGGTTATGCATGTTCTCCCCGTGTTGTTGTGGGTTTTCTCCAGGTGCTCCAGTTTGCCCCACAATCCAATGGCCTGAAGTGTATGTGAGTGAATGAGTGTTTATGGGTGTTTCCCAGTGTTGGGTTGCAGCTGGAAGGGCATCTGCTGTGTAAAACATATGCTGGATGAGTTGGTGTTTCATTCCGCTGTGGCAACCCCTGATGAATAAAGGGACTAAGCCGAAGGAAAGTGAATGAATGGTGAACAAACGAAGTCTCTTAAATAATCAAGTAAACCTGGAGACGTCCATCTCACCTTACAGATTACAATCATTTGCATGTTTATGTGAATTAGAATATCAGGTAGTTGATGACATGACGAGCAAACATGTAAATATGTAGAATTAACAGAGAAAAAAACTAAATAAAATGGACACATCTGTCATACATCATTGTGTTTGTCACATGACAAACATGATGCGTCGCCACAAAAACATTAAGGGCTCTATTTTGACGGTCCATGCGTAGAGCGCAAAACGCAGGGCGCAAACACTTTCAGGGCGTGTCAGAACGCATTTTTGCTAATTTACGGACGGGAAAGCCTGCTTTGCGCCAAGGCGCATGGGCTAAAAGGGTTGAGTTTATTTTCTTAATGAGTTATAGGTGTGTTTTGAGAATAAACCAATTAGAGTCTCATCTCCCATCCCCTTTAAGAGTCAGCTGCGTCGCGCCAAGAGCGCATTCGCTATTTACAGGACGCAAAGTAAGTCTAAGTGGAAAAAATGAGCATTTCACAAGCAAACAGTTGACAGTTTTTTAACAGAAAACTGTTAAACAGAGCATCTACTGCGTGAGAATGAGAGATAATGGATCACTTTCACTTTCGCTCTTGGATAGGGAAACCTTTACGCACAGACATCAATTAGTCTATAAATAAATACTTTTGTTTGTTAAGCGCAAATATTCGTTTCAAAACTATTTCTTAATTCAGTTCTAATTTCCAGCAAACGAATAAATGAACAATAATTACCAAGTGTGGTCAAAAACCTGAGTTATATCATAAAACACATGCTGTGCACCATATGGTCTAAAACCTGACAGGTGGGCAAATCTAAGCTAGTTTTTAATAAAACAAATATACATATGGATATAATAAATAATACTGCTAATAATAATAACATTATACAAAAGCAAATTGTTATGAATGAACTGAAAAAGCCTCCCGAGATGAAGAAGACATAAAAGCAGTGATTTTTCATATTTATGTAGGCTAGAAAATAATATGTTTTGTAATATTTTAATCCTTTATATTTATATTCTATATCTATTCTTATTATATCCTATATATATCCCTAATATTTACATTTTTTCATATGTAAAGATATTTGCCTATTCCTCTCTTGTGCGTATTAAGCAGTGCGTAAGAGAGGCGCAACTCTGCGCTGGAGTTTAGACCGGGTTAGTTTTGGTCTAATGAAAAATCTATTATAGTTTCTCAAAATAGCAACGCACCAGCGGTCCGCCTCAGAACGCCTTCCTTTTAGACCAGAACGCCTATGGACGCACAAATGAGAGCTAATGCATTTGCTATTTAGACAGTGTAGCGCAACGCCTCAAAACGACTCTTGCGCCAAGCTGAAACTACCAAAAGACTATTGCGCTGCATCTTGCGCCCCACTGCGCCGGGTGTATGATAGGGCGCTAAGGTCAATGGTCTAAAAAAACGGACTCCCGGGCCAGAAAGAATCTTATAAACTCAGCAGTGAAAGAGTTAATAACAGCAGTAAAGCAGCGGTGGTTTAGTTATTTTGCATTGCAAGACTAAAGACATTTTTATTCACTCACCTTTCACTAATCCTTTATTGTGCCATCTGTTGTCAAGTAAAGCTGCACTGCAGAAAACTTTTCTTGCTTCATCATTTTGTCTCGTTTCCAGTTTAAATATCTAAAAAATTTTCCATCAAGACGAGACAAGAAAATGGCATGAGAAAATGAACTGATGCTGAAGACTTCTGTTTGAGATTTTATCTTATTAAGGTCATTTTTCTTACCCCGTTGGCAAATAATTTTGCTTGTTTTAAGCAAACAATCACTTAATTTTGAGGTTA